>NC_143579.1:176982112-177135590 GCF_048544385.1 Mastigoproctus giganteus | reverse complement strand
CCGATAACTCTAAGAATGAGTTACTGTTATTCACTAGTGATATCGCTTGTTGTGTTTTTTCAATTTGGTAAATCTTTATTGCTCATACTGTTCCTCATCACCTCTAACTTCTCTAAATTGCTTGTCAGTGTTTGCCAAACAGTGGTCCTTGATTGGGGAACTGAGAAGTTCACAGGGAAGCTTGGAATATAGCAAATTATCCTACAAATCATGCATGGGATTTTAACTTCAATTCCTGAATAGAAATGCTGAATGTGAGAGGATATTTAACCAGTTGGAGGCACTTCAGGTCTTCTTTTTCTGGTGAAACTTTGGAAAGTTTTCTTGACAGTAAACTTTAGACCAAAAGGCCTTTGTTATAAATAAAAGTTTGACTCATCATTTCTGGAGAAGGCTCCTAGAGGTCTGCAGACATATATTTCTTAAAGCAATGTTAATCAGTTCATGTCTAACTGACAATCCAATTAGAAACAGGCTGAAAAATCCTAGTTAAGCTTGAAAGCATACATACTGATTAATCAGTCATGTGGCTGTATTTTAATATAAAACACACACACACACACACACACACACACACACACACACACACACACACACACACACACACACACACACACACACACACACACACACACTTTTAGAGAAATTTAATTTCTGGATTTGAAAAAAAAAAAAAAAAAATGCTTTTCACCTGCTTATGATTATCAATCTGCAGCTTTTCAAAAATGAAAAGTTGGTAGCTATGTAGAAGTCTTCACAACTTTTGATGATATGATTCAGTATGCCTCTCTGCAGGAACTTATCTCATGTCACACATCAATGTCTGTTTGCATTACACCATATACAAAGTGGTTATAATTAAAGTATGTCACTTTAGCAGTCTGCAGGTGGAAAACTGTTAATGGCATAAGGATGAAATATAGAAATGGAATGTGACAAAAAATATTAGTGCCAAAAACTGCTTCACTGTGTGCAACTAGTAGAATACCGGTAGAATTGGCACTGTGTGCAATTGGTAAAACTGATGGAATTGGTATTGTATGCAACTGCTATTCGAATGTACTGCTAGATATGAAGATTGAGATGTGCAGTATGGTTACCATTTGTATCCACTTGTGTCTTCTGTATGTCATAAGTGTAATACAACATGGTCAGTATCTGAGGCATGCCATAGGGAACATTAGCAATGTGCCTTATGATGCTTTCTTTCAAATCAGCCAGAGATGGTGCATGTCCTTGTGATTGGGATATTCCCCATAATCAAAGGTCACAAAGATAAGAGTACTAGGTAAACTAATGTTCCCAGAGTGTTGGGAAATGATTTGATTTGTATCGAATGTAGTAGTAGTGGCATGTGTATGAGCCACAAGAAAGCAGTGTATGAGCTTATGCAGCATCAGTCAAAAAAAAAAACACACCATTCCCTCCAAATGCCTGACCAGTTCCTCCTTAAATTTATTCAACCTATCAACTTCCACAACGACAGATGGAAGTTTGTTCCAGCAATTAACCACCCTCTGGCTAAAGGCAAATTTCCACACATCTGTTCTACATCTGTCTTTTCTTAATTTGAATTTATGCCCCCTTAGGTTCGTAATCTGAACAAGTGGAAGGATCCCATCAGAATTCAACGTGCTCAACCATTCAAGGCCTTATACACCTCAATCAGATCACCGCGCAGGTGCCTAGTCTCCAGCCACTGCAATTTGCAGAATTTAAGCCTCTCCTGGTAAGAGGATCCCTTAATTCCCCTAACCAATCTTGTTGCCCTTCTCTGTACACACTCAAGCAAATCTACTTCCTTCCTAAAATGAGGCCTCCAGACTTGTACGCAGTACTCAAGGCGTGGCCTGACCATTGCCTTATACAGAAGGACAATCACCTCCTTCTCCCTGCCAGCAAAATTCCTATATATCATTGACAAAACCCCGTGACCTGCCCTGGCAGCCTGTCTGCATTGCTCAGAAAACTTCATATCTGACTGCACAATTACTCCCAGGTCTTTTTCATTTTCTACCACCTTAAGTGTAGTACCACACAGTTGGTACTTTTCTCTCGGGTTACTTCTACCCATATACAGTACTTTGCATTTGTCGACTTTAAACTTCAGTTGCCACTTCTTAGCCCATCTGCCCAAATTATCTAGATCCTGTTGCAGTAGCACACTGCCATTACTGTCATTAACAACCGTTCCAACCTTTGTATCATCTGCAAACTTCGATATTAAGCCTGATATACCTTCATCAATATCATTGATAAATATACAAAACAACAGTGGACCCAACACCGAACCCTGTGGGACTCCACTAATAACATTAGTCCACGAAGAGCAGCACCCATTGATTACCACCCTCTGTCTTCTTCCACTTAACCATCCTTTTATCCATTGTAGCAACTTACCCTTAAGTAAGTTGTTACCCTTTGTGTTACAAAGCAGCTGAGTTACTGGCTTACCAGTAACAGCAGAGGAGCTCCTCCCTCCCTCCTGACTAGCTGATTCACATGATGCCAGAAAATCACAGCAACACCAGGTTGTCACTATGTTTCTGGACCATGATCTTGAACCTCCTCATAAAACAGAAAAAATGTCCATTTACAAAATTTCCTGTTAGTCAACACCAAACAGCAACAATGGAATGTAGAGAGGCACTTTGTTGACTGCACCTGGATACGATCCCACACTCAACAGTTATGGGTATAACTGCTGGGTGTGAGATCACACTGGCACTGCATTGAAAATAAGCCTCATCTGCCCACATGATGTTGTGCTACCATCCTTGTATAATTCATAGAGTGGTTGGTTTGCATCAGATGTTGCACCCTGCTGATCTTCTTCTGATACCAGTAAATGATGAATCAAAGAACTTTAGTGCATTGAATGTTTTGTTCCACCCAAGCACTGCATACAGATATTGATTTCATGTTGTACCACGAGCAACAGCATGGATGAGCCTTTCAACAGTAGTCACTGCAAATTTGCGACACCCTCCGTTCTGAATTACAGATAAATTAATTGCTTCTTTGAATATTCTCATTATTTTGCGCAACCTGTTTATGGGAAAGTGGTCCTCTTCATAATTCTTTTAAATGCTGTTATTTTCTAATGACAAACATTGATATTGCTATTATTTTGGTAAAACAGATTTACTAACAAAGCTCGATCCTCCAATTGGAGTACCATTTCAATTTTTGTTGACTTCATTCTGCATCCTTGTTTTTATCATCTAAGAACCCTCATTGATGGTCATGTGATGCAGTTTGCATGCAGTTCCTTTGTGACCACATCATAATCCATGAAACTCAATGTTGGCAGTTTTTGTAAATTTTTTTTTTTTCCACTTTACATTTCCTCATGCATTGGATAGCATCCATTCCAAATTTTTCTACCATTAATAACGTTCAACTACAGCCAGCTGAAGTGACATACTTTATTTATAACTACCCTAGAATCATGTGGACAGATGAGACCTATATAATATAAATCAATAAGTTACAGGCAACATAGCAAAATAGAGTGATGATTCTGGTTAATTTCATGTTCCTATAAAATTGATTCTGCTAAGAACTGACCTCAGAGTAGTAGCAGTGCACACATTGTGATAAGCTTCACAGTAATAGCAGTCTACATGTATTTGTCTCTACTTTATTTATCACATATGAACTTCCTTGAAACTACTATATAATGAGAGAATTTAGTAGCCGTTGTCCCTTATGGGGATGCATGAATTTAGACAGAACACATATTATGAAACTAATTGACATCCAGACTTTAATCATTGCAGTACTAGTGTGCCATATTTGTCAGGGAAATGGGGAACATGCTTTGTAAAAAGGATAGGTGGAACAGGACCAGGGTATGTCTGCCAGGGGCAAAGGTTGATGACGTTGTAGAGCAGATATCATCTTTTAAAGGCACAAAAGGTGATATAGTTGTACACGTTGGCACTAATGATATCAAGAGTAGGAGACTGGCAGAATTGCTTAACAAGTACAGGTCAGTGTTGAAAAAAAGCCGTGAAATAGGGTTGAATTTGAAAGTGTCTGCAATTCTGCCCAGACACGATAGGAGGAAGTATATGATGAGAGCCTTGTTGATCAATTCGGCCCTGGAAAGATTGTGCAACGCTCAAGGGGTAGAATTTTTTTCAGCCTGGACTGTACTTGTTAACAGGAGAGATTGCTTCTACAGGGATGGGATACACTTAAATAGAGAGGGTGCAAGAATATTTGCTGATGCTATCGAGGCAGTGTTAGGTGGGTCGGAAAACTGCTAGCTTGGGGGGAGACAAAGGCGAATAGATTAACAGTAGCCACCGGCAGAGGTGAAAGAGATTCTTGCACTGCTTCTATTGGAATGAGCAGAAGCCTGACAAACAAGATGTAGGATATTTCAGAGACTGCTGGGAGTCATTGCGGTACAAGTAAACACATGGGTTGTGTTAGGGTAGCTAAGAATAGAAATAGGTGCATGTATACTTGCGTGTACACCAATGCTAGGAGTTTAGTAAATTAACTTGATGAATTTGAGGTATTGCTCAAAACATCAAAGGCAGATATTGTTGGGATATCAGAGACGTGGTGTCACACAGATATAAGGAATGCAGAACTGGAATTTGGGGAGTACAACGTCTACAGAAAGGATAGACTGGATAGGAAGGGAGGAGGGGGTTATGCTATTAGTTAAGAAACACATAAAAACCAAGGAAGTGAAGCCAGTCGACATCGCTGGACAGTGCAGTGTTGAGTCAGTTTGGTGTGACATAAGCATTGGGAGATCAAAATTGAGAGTAGGAGTGTGCTATAGGCCTAATGACTCTGATGAGTATAATAAGGAACTGTACAGGGAAATAGAGTGGCCAGTAAATCAGAGAGTCTTATAATGGGAGATTTTAATTTCCCAGATATTGACTGGAATTTGGGGGCTGGTTACTCACACACTAGCAGGGCTTTTGTGGATTTATTGGATGATTGTTTTCTACATCAGCATGTTCGGGAGGCAACTAGAGGGAGTAATACTCTTGATTTGATTATCAGCAGTGATTCTTCGTGCATTAAGAATCTGCAGATAAATGAACCACTAGGTGGCAGTGATCACAGTGTGCTGAAGTGGGATTTACTGAAAGAGGTAACTACCATAAGGGGTAAAGGGAAGGGTTATTGCTTTCGTAAAGGCGACTACGATGGACTGAGACAGTATTTGAATTCTATACAGTGGGACCAACTGATGATGTTACCAACAGCAAATGCAAAATGGGAAGCATTCAAAGAACTTATCTTGGAAGCTACTAGGCTTTACATACCAACTAAGAAATATTGTTCAAGGTTTAGCCCTAAATGGATGTCAGATGAACTGATGAGGCATATGGCAGAGAAGAAACATGCATGGGATACATACAAATTAACACATGACACAGAAGCCTATGATAGATACAAGTTGATCTGTAACCAAGTTACAAAGGAGGTTAGGCAGGCGAAGGCAGATTACGAGAAATCTTTGGCAAGGGATGAAAAGAAAAACAGCAAAGAGTTCTTTACTTATGTAAACTCTAGAAGGAAGGGGATGAATCAGATTGGTCCACTTGATATCGATGGGTTAACTGTTGATGATCCTGCTCAGGTAGCTAACAAACTAAATGAATATTTTGCATCGACATTCACACATGAGGAGTTATTTAGCGAGGGGAAAGCCAGAAGTGTATTCATCTCTAGCAGTAAGCTGTAGAATCTTGTAATAACTGAGAGTAAGGTGGAGGAGAAATTGTTGAAGATAAACACAAGAAAGGCACCCGGGGTGGATGGGATCTATCCAGTTATATTAAAGGAGGCAGCAGAGGAAGTAAGCAAACCCTTAGCCATAATTATGAGAGCTTCCTTGGACTCAGGGGAGGTACCCACAGACTGGAGATGTGCAAATGTGACCCCAATTCACAAAGGAGGATCAAAGGCTGACACAACTAATTATAGACCTGTGAGCTTAACTTCTGTTCCAGGAAAATGAATGGAGTCACTAGTTAAAGAAGCACTGCAGGATCATTTAGACAAGACTTCAGTTATAGCTCGGACACAGCATGGTTTTGTTAAGGGGAAGTCTTGCCTGACCAATTTGATTGGATACTATGATGCAGTCACAAAGGAACTGGATGCAGGGAATAACTTTGATATTATATACTTTGATCTTAGAAATGCTTTTGATACTCTTGCACATGGAAGACTGCTGCACAAATTGGAGCAGTGTGACATTGGAGGCAAATTGCTGCTGTGGATAAAGGGGTGGCTGAGGGGGAGAAGACAGAGAGTGGTAATCAATGGACACTGCTCGTCGTGGACTAATGTTATTAGTGGAGTTTAGTGGAGTCCCTCAGGGCTCAGTGTTGGGTCCATTATTGTTTTCTGTATTCATAAATGATATTGATGATGGTATATCAAGCTTAATGTCGAAGTTTGCAGACGATACAAAGGTTGGCTAGGTTGTCCAGGACACTACTGATACTATACTGCTGCAACAGGATCTGGAAAGGTTGAGCAGATGGGCTGAGAGGTGGCAAATGAAGTTTAACATTGACAAATGTAAAGTACTACACATGGGAAACAGCAACCCCAGAGCAATGTATCAACTCTGTGGTACTACACTGACAGTGGTAGAGAATGAAAGGGACCTGGGGGTGGTTGTGCAGGCATATATGAAGTTCTCTGAGCAGTGCAGACGGGCTGCAAGAGTAGCTCATGGTGTATTGTCAATGATATATAGGAATTTTTCTAGCAGTAATAAGGAGGTGATTATTCCCTTGAATAAGGCAATGGTCAGGCCACACCTAGAGTACTGTATACAGGTCTGGAGGCCTCATTTCAAGAAGGATGTAGAGCTGCTGGAACGAGTACAGAGAAGGGCAACAAGATTAGTGAATGGAACAAAGGGGTGCTCTTACGAAGAAAGGCTTAAGTTTTGCAAATTACAGTGTCAGACTAGGCACCAGCGAGGTGATCTGATAGAGGTGGATAAAGCCTTGAATGATTTGAGCATGCTCAATGCTGATGGGATTCTTCCTCTCGCTCAGAATAATCACCTGAGAGGGCATAAATTCAAATTGAGGAAAGACAGATGTAGGATAGACGTGCGGAAATTTGCCTTTAGCCAGCGGGTGGTTGGTTGGTGGAACAGACTTCCATCCATTGTCGTGGAAGTTGATAGCCTAAATAAGTTTAAGGCTGAGCTGGACAGGTATTTTGAACGAACAGAGGGGTGAAGTGGAAGTGTTTTTTTTTTTTTTTTTGCTGATGCTGCATAAGCTTGCTTTCTTGCATCAAATGCCTCTGCTAATGCTAATGCATATAACAGCGTATATACTGAGAATTCATTCCACACACACACACACACACGTTGTTATGTGCAGTCCTTGCTTTACCAAAGCTAGACATAGATCATACAAATCCTGATAATTTTGTCCCTTGGTTCTCATTAGCTGCTCCAGGAAAATTCTAGAAAAGATGTAGGTGCACATCTGACATGATATTTAGATATACATTATCTGCTATGGCCATTGCAGTATGACATGAAATGCCTTTTTATGAAACAGCATTGTGTTATAGAATACTTTGTGCTCTGCACAACTTTTGAATAAGAGTTCATACCCACCCCTTTTGCAAACACAAACCTTCTTTTGAAAACTTTCATTTAAGACAAAGTAGTTTCTCCTCACATTGTTACCTTGTTTTCAGTAAAATTGATCTCAGAGCAAGTAATATAATGAGGTCAGTTAACATGGCTTATATGCCACTTCCAGAACTGGTTTACCATAGAATGTCACAAGGGGTAGTCAGTAAGTTGCTATATGGGCTTTAAGTAGCAATTTCCAAAACTTCAGAGGGAAAAAAAACCTAGTATCCATTTTTCTAGAAAGTGGAAATTGAGAAAAAGAGAAAGAATCTACTATTGAATTTGTCAGTATTAAAAGTGTATCCAGTCATTCAATCATGTGGAACTCATGGAAATTCAAAAATGGGAAATTCTGTGCTAGAGAAATTTCCTGGCAATTGATTAACTAGAACATACCTTCAAAAACTGCTCCATAAATGGTATGTGGATTCTAACAACAAAAACTCTTTCCTCTGCCTTTCTAGAGCTTCCTTGGAATACATCTCTACCAATTTGTTACCCCATTTTCAGGTTTACAAAATTCCCCCCCCCCCCCTCTCTCTCTCTCTCTCTCTCTCTCTCTCTCTCTCTCTCTCTCTCTCTCTCAACAAAGCACTCAGTGGTTGCTTATGCAGCTCATTTTCTTCATTTTCATGCCATTCAAACTCTAATATCAGTTTTGAAGACACAGATGTCTTCAAAACTGATATTAGAGTTGGTGTGGCAGCAGTTTTTTCAAGTTCTACCTCTTCCTAACCTATTAGCTTGTAGTATTTATCCAATCTGCCACATGCGGTACAGATAGCCATGAGCCAAATATGGGTTAAAACCCTTACCTTATACTCTTATACACACAGACTTCCTTATTGTATACAAGTGCTCTACAGAACGAGATTAAGAGTATCCCCCCGTTCTATGAAGCTCAGAAGTATGAGTTAGAAATACCAAAAGAAACTAAATTGTCAGAGCTGTTATAGAAGGGGGGAAATAATTCACAAAGAAGTAATTCACAATCTAACTACAATTACTTCTTTGTGGCTATCTGTTTGTACAATGGATTGGAAATCCATTGTACAAACAGATAGCCACAAAGAAGTAATTGTAGCTAGATTTCGAATTGACCATACTTCTAAAAGTGGGAGTTCACACACCATGGTGGATCTTCCACCATCCCATAGGCTGTTCACTCTTACTTCCTCAAACACATATTTTATTATGTTATGATAAACTCTCATTTATTAGTTGCAAAAAAATACAGTGGTACATTGGTAACTGATTGGTGAGAGCTTTCATTAGCCACGAGTTTATGTTAGGATTAAAGTAAGAGCGAACACTCTATAGAAATACATATTAATATATAAATCATATGATTGATAGGTGAAACACAGCCTTATCTGCTCTGTACCTTTAAATTTCTGAAAAACAAAGGTCATCACCTCATGAATAGTCTAATAGAAAATTTAAAATGAAATTTATAAAAAATAAAAGTATATTATCTTCTGTTAAAATAAATAAATAAATCTGAAGTGTTTCAGAGAAAATTGAAAGTCATTGATTCTTCATCAGTTACTGCTCAGGCTCACAATGAAATTTATGCAAAAAGTTTATAGCCAAAAATAATACGACCTGAATTAACTTTTAACTACAGGCAGTTCCCGCTTTATGAGTGCCGAGTTTATGAGTTCTTTTTTTTTTTTTTTTTTTTTTTTAATATCAAGTATCAACAGAATCAAAAATATGAAATTTTGCAATAAATAATTGCTAAACATTCATAAATATTGCATTTCAAACGACACACATCGCTATACAATACAATACTACTGTGCATTCATTTATTTGTTCAGGCATCGATAAGGAGGAGATCCAACTCTTAAAGAATTCCATATTTTAGATTCAATCAAAATTATAAAACAAGCCTGGGCAAAAAATACAGAGAAGAACATGAAGGGTGCTTGGAATAAACTTTGTCATTAGTTTAATGATAATTTTGAAGGATTTCAAGAACCAGCAGAAATCGTACAAAATGAAACAGAAACGGTCGTTAATATTGTTGACCAATTGCAACTTGCAGTTTCTACAACTGACGTCACTGATAAGCTTCAAACACACACAATGGAGAGCTCACAAATGAAGACCTCCTTCAAATGGCAAATTGTGTAGAAGCTGAGGAAGAGTAAGATTTAACAACTGAAACTCCTGTTCTTTCCTTCACTCTCAAGGGACTTGAAGAAGCTTTTCAACACAAAAAGCAATTGAGATTTTCGAGTCACAACATTTAAAATATCGAGCGCACTAGAAAAGTTACTACAGATTTTATAAAATGCTTATGCATGCTATCGTGATATGTATAAAGGAAACAGAAGAATGTCTTGGAAACAAGTGTCTTGAAGCATTTCAAAGAAGAAGAAGACTCCTCCTCCTTGTGCTTCCAACAAACAAATGAGTGCCAAGCCAACAATATGTGAAGAACCATCATAGTGTGCATTTAGTCGATGATGATGAAGAGTAAACATTCTTTAACATTTGGTATGACATAAATAATTTCTTTATTATTATAATTTGCTTGATTTTAAAGGCAATGCTTTCATTTCGTTGGATAAATAAATCAATGTTTAAACATAAACTATTTTGTTGACCTTTATTTAACATTGCTATGGTCAAATATCATTGTTGAGAATGTAACCCCTGTTTTTTACATTGTCTGTGGGAAGATATTCCTGCTTTATGAATTTTTGCTTTACGAGCACACACACTACGAACAAATTAACTTGTGAAGTCGGGAACTACCTGCATTTCTAAGAACCAAACCTTCCATCAAAGGATTAATATTTGACTTCTTTGAAGATATTGCAACAAAGTGGCTAATTCCAAGGGAACATTATTCATTTAGATGTTTAATTCTGTGATTTATTAAAAATCATTCTCATTACTTTATAGAAACAATTCATTGTGTGTTTAAATTGGTATATATACTTTTTATGCTTATTTGTATTGCATTTAATTATCAGATTTATTTATGCTAACTTGCCTATCATTTCAGCTTAGAAGTACACCTAACTAATGTTTGGTTTAAACTAAGAGAGGTGAAGGAAGACATTACTACTTTAAGTAATTATCACCATATTTGGGGTGTTCCTTACAGCATGGGAAAATGCATATTAAAGGTATATTTATATACCTTTATTATAAACTTTATAATATTGATTTAAACCAAAATCAGAATATCATAGAGTATCGTGATTTAGGTTTCTAAAATTTTAAATTTATACAATTTGAATATAAAAGTTATTTCTAGTATTTTTTGAGATTTTAAGCTTAAACTTCCAATGTATTCTAACAGAATGTATTATAAAGCCCAATAAGGTGAATATTGGCTATAAGAAAGATTACTTTTGATAAATAAATATTTTATTTTGTTCTTAGAATAAGTTCATTCTGTAACTTATGGGAATAAGATGAATTAATTCCAGTCTTAATATCTTAAAAGATTTTTATGATTGTTTCAAATAAAAAACGTTCTGATAAGTTCTTTTACTTATATGTTGGATGCCAAGAACTCTTTCATGTGAATTACAATGATATGATTTAATTACAAGGGCTATTCCAAAGGTAATGCAGGATAATTTGAAGTTTAACCTCTATATTGGTGTGCTTGAAACAAAGTTTCTAAATTGAGTGTTTGTGTCGAGGCATTTATAAATGGATGGCAATATTACTTAGGTTATATTAAAATTTCAGATCAAAGATTTTTTTAACAAAATCAAAACTTAAAGTGATTGAATGTCAACACAAGTTTATGAATCGTATGGTGGGAAGTGTGTGGTGAACAGAAGATTGTAGCACAATTTCAAGTGGGTCTCAAAGGTTTTGTCAAAGTCAGACAAACAGTGCTCAAGCAGACTGAGTACATCTATAGACAACACATCAGCAGTCGTTATTGCCACCATTTTGGATTAAGACAGATGTATGGTCTGTGAAGAAATAGCCAACAAATATGGAGTACCATGATCATCTGTTCACCGAATTTCAACTGAGATGTTACAAAAGTGAAGAGCTGCTACCTCATGAGTCCCATATTTGCTGACAGTTGAATAATGAGTGAAGTGTAAAGAAATTGCAATGCAGTTATTTCCATGTTACTGAAAAGAAGGTGAAGAGTTTTTAAAATGCATTGCCACTGTTGATACACGGACATGTGACTTCGAACCTGATGAAGACATAATCAACTCAGTAGAAGCTGAATATGATAGGTATTATGAATGACAAGTTTATGAATGATGAGTATTATGTAATTTAGTGTTGAAGGAACTTAAAAAGAAAAAGAATTTAATTGTACAAGAGTCG
Organism: Mastigoproctus giganteus; assembly: GCF_048544385.1. Classification (NCBI taxonomy): domain Eukaryota; kingdom Metazoa; phylum Arthropoda; class Arachnida; order Uropygi; family Thelyphonidae; genus Mastigoproctus; species Mastigoproctus giganteus. The sequence goes on along the minus strand of NC_143579.1, from coordinate 177,123,613 downwards.
GTATGAATAACTCACATTTATTTAGAGGAAATAATCTTGTTTAGAAAGCATATTGTATTGAAAAATTTTGATAGGTGTTATGCAATTATATGGATGGGTTTTAAGTAGGAAATATACTTTTGTAATGAAAAGATTGTTTCTTAAGAATTATAGGCATTTGGAAATAGAAGTGTCATGAAAACTTGTGTGAGAAGGAAAAATTAATGTTATGGGTTTGATTGTATACTGAACAATGTTGTACGTTTTATTAAATTTAGCAACATTGAGGCAGTTTTGATTGTTGAAATGTTAAGGTAAATGAGAAGTGAATTTTGAGGTATCAACTGTAGTTACATATATCATATTCAGATAAAATTGTGGTTACATTTTATTAGTTGTGGATTAATTATAATATTGATTTAAGAGAATTTTACTGAAGAATTATAAAATTATTATAATAATAATTATTAAATGCATTATTAATGTTAATAATAAATTTTAATTGCTACTGCTATTGTTATAGTATTGATATAGACACTACTTGGAGGATTTTTATGTAGCTTTCTAGAAGTGTAATAAATATCAGAATTGTTTTTGTTATGCATTTGTTTTGTTATAAACTATAGGCATTGAAAATGCAATTTAAAATGTAACTTTATTGTGTAGTACATAATTATTGGATGATTGTTTTCTACAGCAACATATTCAAGGGGCTATAAGAGGGACTAAAACTCTTGATCTGATTATCAGTTGTGATTATTCATACATTAAGAATTTGCAGATAAAGGAACCACTAGATCACAGTGATCAGAGTGTTCTTATGTGGAATTTACTTAAAGCTGTAGCTACCATCAAGGGTAAAGGGAAGGGTTTTTGTTTTTGAAAAGGTGACTACAGTGGTCTCGGACAGTTTTTAAATTCTATACAGTGGGATCAACCGATGATGTTAACAACTATGAATTCTAAATGGACACCTTCAAGGAATTAATCTTGGAAGCTACTAGACTTTTCATATGAACTAAGAAATACTATTCAAGATTTAGACCTATATGGATGTCAGATGAACTAAAGAGGCTCATGGCAGAGAAGAAATGCATGGGTTGCATATAAATTGTCAGGGGACACAGAACCCTATGGTAAATATAAGCTGGTCACTAAGGAGGTTAGGCAAGCAAAGACTGATTACGAGAAATCCTTGGCAAAGGATGCAAAAAAAAAACAGTAAAGACTTCTTTACTCGTTTAAACTCTAAAAGGAAATGGATGAATCAGATTGGTCCACTTGATATTGATGGTTCTGCTGAGGTAGCTGACAAACTGAATAAGTATTTTGCATCTATATTCACACATGAGGAATTCTGTAACTAAGAGGAGGACAGAAGTTTATTACACTCTACCAGGGAGCTAAATTATTTTGTAATAATGGAGAGCAAAGTGAAAGAGAAATGGTTGAAGTTAAACATAAAAAAGGCACCTGGGGCAGATGGAATCTATCCAGTTATTTTGAAGGAGGCAGCTAGGAGGGGAAGCAAACCCTTAGCCATAATTATTTGGGGGGAGGACCCCATGGACTGGAGATGTGCAAATGTTATCCCCAATTCACAAAAGGGGTTCAAAGGGTGACACAATAATTATAGACCTGTTAGTTTAACTTCTCTTTCAGGGAAAATAATGGTCACTGGTTAAAGAAGCATTGCTGGATCATCTAGACAAGACTGCAGTAATAGTGCAGATACAGCATAGGTTTGTTAAGGGGAGGTCTTGATTGGATACTATGATGTGGTCACAAAAGAATAGGATGCAAAAAATAATTTTGATGTCATATACAGCAATACCTCGCACAGTGCCTCTTCATTCAGTACGGGATTAATTATAGTTCCGTTTATAATCTGTGACTGCGATTGATTATCAATTAATTTTATTCTTAATCTAACTCATTACTATTTTTAGCATTAGCATTAGCATTAGTAGAGGCATATGATGCAAGAAAGCAAGCTTATGCAGCATCGGCCAAAAAAAAAAAAAAAAAAACCACTTCCACTTCACCCCTCTGTTCGTTCAAAATACCTGTCCAGCTGAGCCTTAAACTTATTTAGGCTATCAACCTCCACCACAAGGGATGGCAGTCTGTTCCACCAACCAACCACCCGCTGGCTAAAGGCAAATTTCCGCACGTCTATCCTACATCTGTCTTTCCTCAATTTGAATTTATGCCCTCTCAGGTGATTTTTCTGAGCTAGAGGAAGAATCCCATCAGCATTGAGCATGCTTAAACCATTCAAGGCTTTATACACCTCTATCAGATCACCTCGCTGGTGCCTAGTCTCCAGACACTGTAATTTGCAAAACTTAAGCCTTTCTTTGTAAGAGCACCCCTTTGTTCCATTCACTAATCTTGTTGCCCTTCTCTGTACTCGTTCCAGCAGCTCTACATCCTTCTTGAAATGAGGCCTCCAGACCTGTATACAGTACTCTAGGTGTGGCCTGACCATTGCCTTATACAATGGAATAATCACCTCCTTATCCCTGCTGGAAAAATTCCTGTATATCATTGACAATACTCCATGAGCTACTCTTGTAGCCCGTCTGCACTGCTCAGAGAACTTCATATCTGCCTGCACAATCACCCCCAAGTCCCTTTCATTCTCTACCACTGTCAGTGTAGTACCACAGAGTTGATACGTTGCTCTGGGGTTGCTGTTTCCCATGTGTAGTACTTTACATTTGTCAATGTTAAACTTCATTTGTCACCTCTCAGCCCATCTGCTCAACCTTTCCAGATCCTGTTGCAGCAGCATAGTGTCTGTAGTGTCCTTGACAACCCTGCCAACCTTTGTATCATCTGCAAACTTGGACATTAAGCTTGATATACCATCATCAATATCATTTATAAATACAGAAAACAATAATGGACCCAACACTGAGCCCTGAGGAACTCCACTAATAACATTAGTCCACGATGAGCAGTGTCCATTGATTACCACTCTCTGTCTTCTCCCCCTCAACCACCCCTTTATCCATAGCAGCAATTTGCCTCCAATGTCACACTGCTCCAATTTGTGTAGCAGTCTTCCATGTGCAACAGTATCAAAAGCCTTTCTAAGATCCAAGTATATAATATCAAAGTTATTCCCTGCATCCAGTTCTTTTGTGACTGCATCATAGTATCCAATCAAGTTGGTCCGGCAAGACTTCCCCTTAACAAAACCATGCTGTGTCTGAGCTATAACTGAAGTCTTGTCTAAATGATCCTGCAGTGCTTCTTTAACTAGTGACTCCATTCATTTTCCTGGAACAGAAGTTAAGCTCACAGGTCTATAATTACTTGTGTCAGCCTTTGATCCTCCTTTGTGAATTGGGGTCACATTTGCACATTTCCAGTCTATGGGTACCTCCCCTGAATCCAAGGAAGCTCTCATAATTATGGCTAAGGGTTTGCTTACTTCCTTTGCTGCGTCCTTTAATATAACTGGATAGATCCCATCCACCCCGGGTGCCTTTCTTGTGTTTATCTTCAACAGTTTCTCCTCCACTTTACTCCCAGTTATTTCAAGATTCTGTAGCTTACTGCTAGAGTTGAATACACCTCTGGCATTCCCCTTGATGAATAACTCCTCATGTGTGAATGTCGATGCAAAATATTCATTTAGTTTGTTAGCTACCTGAGCAGGATCATCAACAGTTGACCCATCAATATCAAGTGGACCAATCTGATTCATCCCCTTCCTTCTAGAGTTTACATAAGTAAAGAACTCTTTGCTGTTTTTCTATGCATCCCTTGCCAAGGATTTCTCGTAATCTGCCTTCGCCTGCCTAACCTCCTTTGTAACTTGGTTGCATATCAACTTGTATCTATCATAGGCTTCTGTGTCATGTGTTAATTTGTAAGTATCCCATGCATTTTTCTTCTCTGCCATATGCCTCATTAGTTCATCTGGCATCCATTTTGGCCTAAACCTTGAACAATATTTCTTAGTTGGTATGTAAAGCCTAGTAGCTTCCAAGATAAGTTCTTTGAATGCTTCCCATTTTGAATTTGCTGTTGGTAACATCATCAGTTGGTCCCACTGTATAGAATTTAAATACTGTCTCAGTCCATCGTAGTCGCCTTTACGAAAGCAATAACCCTTCCCTTTACCCCTAATGGTAGTTACCTCTTTCAGTAAATCCCACTTCAGCACACTGTGATCACTGCCACCTAGTGGTTCATTTATCTGCAGATTCTTAATGCATGAAGAATCACTGCTGATAATCAAATCAAGAGTATTACTCCCTCTAGTTGCCTCCCGAACATTTTATTTATTATTTTTCTAACTAATTATGCATAATTTTTTCTAATATAAAAAAATTCTTATGAAGCCCGCCTATCATTATTGTTCCCATTGAAACTATTCCCCGTTTAGTGCTGACTCAGTCAGTGCGGTACTTTTTTCCCAACACATTAACTGCACTGTGCGAGGTATTCCTGTACTTCGATTTCAGGAAAGCTTTTGATACCGTTGCACATGGAAGACTACTTGTACAAATTGGAGCAGTATGACATTAAGGGCAAGTTGCTACAGTGGATAAAGGGATGGTTGAGTGGGAGAAGACAGAGAGTGGTAATCAATGGACACGGCTCTTCTTGGACTAATGTCCAAGTGGAATCTCCCAGGATCCGGTGGGCCCATTTTTGTTTTGTGTACGAGGGGACAAAGTCTCCAGTGTTATTGATGCACTTGTCTCAATGATGGATCAGTTTATCAATACCAGTATTGAAGAAGTCCGTGCCCACACGCAGTAACCAGCATCGCACTGCCTGATGAACTTTCTCATCCATGGTGAAATGCTTTCCTGAAAGGTGTTTTTTCAGAGGGCCAAACAAATGGAAGTCTGTAGGCACTAAGTCTAGGCTGTGGTGGGGGGATGTGACAGAGTTTCCCAATGATTACGGTGCAACCACTCACGAGTGGTGTGGGCAGTGTGTGGAGTTGCATGGTCATGCAACAAAATCACACTGCTTGTCAGGAGTACTGGTCATTTGCAGCAAATGTTGGCTTTCAGTTTTTCCAACATTGCACAGTAAAGTTGTGCATTGATTGTTCCCTCCCTTCGGCAAGAAATCCACCAACACAATGTCTTGACGATCCCAGAACACTGTGGCCATGACTTTTCGGACACTGGGAACAGTTTTGAATTTTTTGCGCACAGGAGATTGTGGATGTTTCTAGGTCATGGAGTCTTGTTTGTTCTCCGGTGTAAAGTGATGAACCAACATTTCATCTGCTATGATTATGTGAGTGAGAAAATCTTCTCTTTCGTCGCTGTATTGCAACAGGCTCTCCAGACACATCCCCATGCGCTTCTCTGTCCTCTTCGGATAATTGTCTTGGCATCCCACCTTTCGAAAGCCAAGGACATTGTGAACAATTCTCTGAACAGTTGAATTATTCATGTTCACCATTTGTACAATTTCAACCAGTTTCACTCACCTGTTTTCAAGAACAGTGCCTTTAATGCGTGAAATGTTGCTCGATGAAGGCCTGCCCGTCTGATGTCGCTCCTCAATGTCAACACAGCCCGCTTTAAATTCATGGCACCAAAAACATACCTGCTTCTTTGTCATCACTTTTTCGCCATAAACAGCAACCAGTTCAGAGTGAACGTCATTTGGTGAAGAGCCTTTTGCTTGCAAAATGTGAATAACTTCACAAACACCTGTTTTGGACCACACTCGCACGGTAGCTGCCATTTTGCAACTGGAATTTCCCGTGAGGTGACAGTACCGTAACACTGGTGGTTTTTTGAATGTTATTAACGGGTCTATCTGTCCACCATGTTTCATCTCATTACCTTTCACCATTATAAGAAAAAAAATGTGTTAACTTACTTTTCGGAAACCCCTCGTATTTATCAATGATATCAATTAAGGTATATCAGGCTTAATGTTGAAGTTTGACGATTATACAAAGGTTAGCAGGGTTGTTAATGATAGTAAAGACAGTATGCTACTGCAACAGGATCTAGAAAAGTTAGGCAGATGGGTTGTTGAGAAATAGCAACTGAAGTTTAAAATTGACAAATGCAGAATACTGCATATAGGCAGAGTAACCCAACAGAAATGTACCAGCTGTGTGGTACTGCACTCAGGGAAGTGGAGAATGAAAGAGACCTGGGGGGTAATTAGGCACTCAGATATGAAGTTCTCTGAGCAGTGCAGATGGGCTGCCAGAGGAGGTCATGGGGTTTTGTCAATGATATATAGGAATTTTGCGAGCAGAGACAAGGAGGTCATTATACGTTTTTATAAGGCAATGGTAAGGCCACATCTTGAATACTGCATACAGATATAGTGGCCTCATTTTAAGAAGGATGTAGAGTTGCTAGAACGAGTACAAAGAAGGGCAACAAGATTGGTGAGAGGAACAAAGGGGTGCTCAATCTAGGAAAGGCTTAAGTTCTGCAAGTTGCAGCATCTGGAGACTAGGTACCTGCGAAGTGATTTGATTGAGGTGTATAAGGCCTTGAATGGTTTAAGCAGGCTCAATGCTGTTGGGATTCTTCTGCTTGCTCAGATCGTGAACCTGGGGGGGGGGGGCATACATTAAAATTGAGGAATGACAGTTGTAGAATAGATGTGCGGAAGTTTGCCTTTTGCCATCGGGTAGTTGATTGCTGGAAGCGACTTCCATCTGTTGTTGTGGAAGTTGATAGTTTCAATAAATTTAAGGCTGAACTAGACAGTCATTTTTCGAATGACTGGATTAGTGAAATGGGAAAGGATTTTTTTTTTTTTTTTTAGTAGAAGCTTGCTTTCTTTTATCATATGCCTCAGCTTTGCTAATGTTAATGTAATCTGAAATATTATAGTTTGTACTGCCATCAAATAAATGAGATTAGTTTAGCATTATTATTTTTATATCTCTTACTTTGTTGTGTTGTTAAATTAAATTTAGGCTGAAATCATGCCCCAGTCTAAAAAAGCAAAGCGAAGGGCTGAAACTAGTGAGAATTGTTTGATTCTGGGGAGAGAATTCTCTTTGTGAAGCTACCTTTAGCAGGATATGATACAGCCATAGGGGATGCCTTTGTTATATTCGTTGAATAGAACATGCAGAGATTAAGTGTAAATTTTGCAATCTGATGAGATTATATGAGAGCTTGAAGAATGTGGTTGATGTTCTTGAAGGATTAAAAGAGCGAGACTCATCAAGCACTCTGGCGCCCAGCCGAATTAACCTATTCTCCAGCATCAGGCAATGCAACCACATCATCTGCAGTAGAGATGCTTGCTTCTAAAGGAAATGGCTACAGTGGTAACTTGATTTTCAAGGAAACAAGAAAATATTGTGCATAAAGGACAGGTGGAATAGTACCACGTTATGTCGTCTAGGAATTAAAGTTGATAACAGCTATCATCTTTAAAGGGCACATAATGTAATACTCTTGTTCACTAATGATATCAAGAGTAAGAGATTTGAAGATTTCATTAATAAGTACAGAGTAATGATAAGAAAAAGTCACAAGTTAAGGACTGAATTCAACCCACACTTGATAAGAGGGAGTATACATTGAGAGCCTTGTCAGTCAATTTGCCCCTGAGAAACTGCAAGGCTCACAGTGTAGAATTTTTCTCAGTGTAGTTTGTGCTCATTCACAGGAGTTTTTACAAAGACAGGATACACTTAAATAGAAGCGGTACTTGAATATGTGCTGATGCTATCAAAGCAATGATAGATTGTGTGGGAAACTGCTGTCTAGGGTTGTACACAGACTAATAGGTTAACAGAAGCTGCAGGCAGAGGTGTATGTGATTCTTGCACTACTTCTATTGGTACATAGCAGTGAAAAACAAGTTGTCGTAAATTAGCATTAGCAAGGGCACATGATGCAAGAAAGGAAGCTTATATAGTATCAGCCAAAATAAAACAAAAAAAATACACACATCCCCTTTCTCATTTCACCCATCCACTCACTCCAAATGTTTATATAGTTCTGCCTTGAATCTGTTTAAGCTATCAACTTCTACAAAGACAGATGGAAGTTTGTTCCACCAATCAACTATCTGCTAGCTAAAGGCAAACTTCTGCACATCTATCCTACAACTGTGGCGCCTCTGTAGCCAGGTGGGCAGGAGCAGCAGTGCGAAGCACACACTTCTTGATTAGACCGGGGTTCGAGCCCGTGACCACCAAATACGGAGGATGAGGAAAGGTCAGAGAATGACCACCGCATATCCCCAGATCAATATGGCCGTAGTTGCTAATGCTCCTAAAAACCAAATAACAACAACAACCACCTACAGCTGTCTTTCCTCAATTTGAAATTTATGCAATTCTCAGCAAGAGGAAGAATCCCATCAGCATTGAGCAGGCTCAAACCATTCAAGGCCTTATACACCTCAATCAGATCACCTCGCAGGTGCCTAGTCTCTAGACACTGTAATTTGCAAAAATTAAGCCTTTCTTCGTAAGAGCAACCCTTTGTTCGTTTGTTCCGTTCACTAATGTTGTTGCCCTTCTTTGTACTCATTCCAACAGCTCTACATCCTTCTTAAAATGAGGCCTGCAGACCTGTATACAGTACTCAAAGTGTGGCCTGACCATTGCCTTATACAAGGGGATAATCACCTCCTTATCCCTGCTAGAAAAATTCCTGTATATCATCGACAAGACACCAGGAGCTACTCTTGCATACCATCTGCACTGCTCAGAAAACTTGACGTAGTCCAGTGGTCAGGAGCGAGAGTGCATAGCACGCGTTCCTTGAGTGGACCGGGGTTCAAGCCCGTGACTACTAAATACGATAAATGTTTGTATTGACGATTTATTGTAAACTCTACTGACTTGGTTGTCGTGCCGGAGTATAAACAGAAAATTTATTTATTTATTTATTTATCTGTCTGCACAGTTACCCCCAGGTGCTTTTCACTCTCTAGCTTTTCACTAACTATGTAGTCAGTGTAGTACAACAGAATTGATACGTTACTCTGGGTTACTGCTTCCCATATGCAGTACTTTACATTTGTCAATGTTAAACTTCAGTTGCCACCTCTCAGCCCATCTGCTCAACTTTTTTAGATCCTGTTGCAGCAGTGTACTGTCATTAGTGTCATTATCAACCCTGCCGACGTTCATATCATTTGCAAACTTGGACATTAAGCCTAATATACCATCATCAATATCATTAATGAATACAGAAAACAACAATGGACCCAACACTGAACCCTGGGGGACTCCACTAATAACATTAGTCCATGAAGAGCAGTGTCCATTGATTACCACTCTGTCTTCTTCCACTCAGCCATCCCTTTCAGTCAGAGAGGCAGCTGAGGGGGCAGGCCCCACCTTTTTTTTTTTTTTTTCCATGTATATTCAAGGGTGCACAGTCAAAAGAATCATTAAGAATGTACTGAAGTATTCCTAATGTAATCAAGTACTCAAGTATTACTAGATTTTGCACACAATACTCATCACAACAATTGGAATATTGACAGCACACATTTTGTAATTTCTTTTCTTTTTTTTTTAAATTATCACTTCGGCAAGTTAGAAAAACTCAGGACAGGCAAACAGTCACATGTACATTCACACACCGATGGGATGTTCCTGTTATAAACTCAAACTTCTATGTGCCATCCAGGCAATAAGACCATATGCACATATCAAATCAAAACTTTTTTACTCAAATTTGAACTAGAATTTAATCCAAAAAATTAAATCAGCAAATAGATAAAGATTGATTATTATCAAACTAAAATTACATGAACTTTAAGTCAGTAAGAAGAGAGCTTTTGGTCTATAGCCCTACAGAAAGGAATGGTGATTCCCATCCAGTGCATTGGGTTACCGTCCTTACCAGGGGGAAGTAGACCTCCGCTGTCTAGGTAGCTCTCATAAACACTGTTTAAAAACTTTATATACATACTCTGAGAATGCTTGAAAATATATCTGTTTTGTAAACATCCTATACACATCGGCTCTATCAAGTGTAAAAGTTTCTCTTTCATGTGCCATGCATAAATCAATATAATAATCCCATTCAAACATGACATGGGGTCCAGTCTCCATTGCACCACAAAAACATAACCTAGAATCAGCCAAGCCAACTGAACCTTGACATCAAGCCATGTCCGATCAACAGAAAGCAGGAATACAACCCAAACTGCAGCCATGGACACAATCCAGAATTAACTATAGTTACTGATTGTAAGAAGACATGTGTCTCTCTTCCTTTATCAGAATTGTCCCAGCGATTCTACCAGGTCTTAAACATCTCATCATTTCCTAGCATATTCTTTCAAAAACTACAGCCTTGAGTACACTGACCCATCCTGATACCCATAAAGTCAATGGGAATATTCCTCCATAAACTACTTCAAGACAGCAAGGATCACCAATAAATCTGCTGGGATCTTACCAGATATTACTTGCACCACATCTGTAGACACTCTACAACTGGCTCAGGCAATCCCCAGAATTGCAAATCTTTGAGCACATAATAAATGCTTTTTAACAATTGAATTCACAGCCCTTGGATACCATGCACCTGCTGCGTAGGTTACAATAGGTACAAAAAGTCTCATATAAAAGGTTCATGGCTCTACCTTTTATGTCCCATCTCACTCTTAATACATGGCAGAGCTTAGCATACAAGAGTGTGTGCTTTTGCTTGATATACTTAGAATGCTCGGTAAAGAAAAGCCTCTTCTAGAGAAACACCCAAGCACCTAACAACACGAACAACTGGTGGTCTCGAACTTAGCTTTCCCTTTAATTACATTGTAACTGTTTTTGTCCTAGATGTCTTTAATTTATGCTTTAGACTCCACGCCATTAAATCTTGAAATGGTGCACTTGCCTTATCTTCAGTATCATCTTTCCTAGAATATCCTTAAACTAATATAACTAGGTCATCAGCAGATGCAATGGAGACAGCGTTACCCATGTCATGCTCCAGAAACTCATCCAACACCATATTCCATAGATAGGGTCCAAGTACCGTTCCCTGTGGGCAGCCATGCTCCTCTTCATAAACATGATCCTGCAAGCTGGATCGTACCGTTACTCTCTGATTAGAGAAGTAATCCCTTAAGATATATAAGTTTCGGGAACAAGCAGCATCTCTAGCCCTGCGGAGGATGCTACTCCACCACAGGGCATCAAACGTTCCCTTAAAGTCTATGCACAAACCCAAAACATATTGCGGCGCATTATGGCCTTAGCAGCCAATGCGCCAATAAAATCCAAACAAACAAACCAAAACATATTGCCCAGCACTACTTTAAACTGTATCTATCAATTTCTTTATTGTATCCTCTCTACGTCTTACCTTCTTAAAACCATATTAACACAGGACAAACGATACATCTCACTTTTGTATGTCAGTCTAAACACTATTAATCTTTCCGAGATTTTTCCAAATGCAGACAATAATGCAATTTGGTGATACGAAGATGGTTCATCTGTAGACTTCTCTGGGCCTTTCAGGATTACTCTCAAAATCGCCTTTTTCTATATTGAAGGGAAAATTCCCCCTGCTAAGCATCAATTTTATATATCCAGCATCAAACCTGCATGTTTAGAGTAGAAATGCCTCACCACAGCTGTTTCCAGGAAATCAGTACCTTGACCCCTACCATCTCTTTCCAAATTCACTGCAGTTCTTAACTCTTCCTGCAAAAATGGTGTTTCTATTTCATCCATGTTATAATTTAAATTTTCAAATACCACTTGATTCTGAGCTTCTTTCTTTTGGTTATTTGATAGTATATAACAGTGCTATGATGCTCAGTCATAGCTCTGTTATATATTAACAGAGCTATGATTGAACTACTATCTATAATATGAAATACCAGTATGCTTCTACATTATAACAGCTATCACCGTTCACTACAAAAGGTCTATTTTCTTTAATCAACTTCTCAGTGCCTATAAATATTCAACGACAGAATCTGCTTCAGACTCAGAAATATAGATATTAACCAGCAGATTCTTAAACAGGGGTTACCCACTTGCTACAATAAACCGAATTAGGGTATAAGCTAAGGATAGGATACAAAACAACTACACCAACCAATGATAGTAGCATCAAAAAATACTTTATTTCTGTCCCATACGTTGAATAGATCTGCTGGAATGAGTGTAGAGAGTGGCAATGAGATTGATGAAGGGAATGATAGGGTGGTCTTACCAAAAAAGATGTCATGATGCAAGTAACCTTGTTGTTTTTGCACCATAAAAACACCTGGCACACTATGGCCACAGATGCCATTGCATCTAATAAATCCCCAAACAAACAAAACCATAAAAAGCCAACCAACCAAGCTGCTGTTCTGTAAAATGCAATTACTGGATACTAGACACTTAGGAGATGATCTGAATGAGTTGTTAAAAGCTTTGAATGGTTTGAGCAAGCTCAATGCCGATGGCATTTTTTCTCTTGCTCAGACCATATACACGAGGGTTCATAAATTCAAATTGAGGGAGGATGGTTGCAAGATATGTAGAAGTTTTCTTTCAGCTAGTGGTTGATTGTTGGAACAAACTTTCATCTGTTGTTATAGAAGTGGGTAGTTTTGACTAAATTGAACTATTTCAAATAAATAGTTCGAAATACCTGTCCAGCTCTGCCTAAATAAATTTAAGGCTCAGCTGGACAGATATTTCGAACGAATGGAGGGGTAAAATGGAAGTGGGTTTTTTTTTTTTTTTTTTTTTTTTGGCTGATGCTGCATAAGCTTGCTTTCTTGCATCATATGCTTCTACTAATGCTAATGATAAATAGAACTAGACAAATTATTGCAGGGGATGGAGAGTTGATGGAGATTTTTTTTTTTTTTTTTTTGGCTATTTTTTATATGCTTCATTTCTTAAGTCATATGCCATTTTTACTACTACTAATAATAATAATGGGTGCGATTATCCCAGATTATGATGCGTGACCACCAATATCATGCACCCAGGTTCTAATCCCAGGTTTGAAAAAAAAAAAAAAAAGGGAAAAAATTTCATGGAGCAGGAGTGGGGGAAAAAAAACACGAGAGTCACTTCATTGGACCCACCTTCCCAAGGTTGAAGTGACAGCTGAGGCAGAGAGTAGCTCAATCTGCAGTCACTCCTATAACTGCCACTGACTACTGGATGTCAAAGCTAAAACAGGTCTTAGGCAGAGGGGTTGGTTCGAAAAGTTGGAGACAATCTCCCATGGACTACAGTGGAGTGAGTGGCACTGCTTCCATATGGCTACCACAGCTGAAGGGCAGACCCATCCAGCCGGAAGTGCTTTCTGCACAACTGCACACCCAAGAGGGAAGAAGAAGCCAGTGTATGAAGTGGAGTATCGAAATAAATATGGTTCATTGTGTGAGCATACTACGAATGATCCCCGACTGTTCAGGTCACTGAACACCGAATAGCAGACCAGAGATGGATATCATCAAGAAGAACCTGATAGCAACTGGTTTTTTTAAAAAAATTAAGCAGGACATGTGCAACCATCTACAAAGAACAATGAATACGGACATAATTGAACCAGAACTGGAGGAGGAACAGCAATTACAAGAACTACAATCCGGAGCAGCTGAAATGGAAGCAAACACGATCGTGATATCGATTGAAGAGTAGAAAAAAACTCTAGCAGAATCAAGGGGATAGACCACACAGACTCACACCATACCAAAGCAGCGGCCCAACAGAAACCTGTGGCAAGTCACAGACCAACTCAATAGGTGAATAATACCAGGCTATCTCAGCAACAAAGAAAGAACACTAGACACCATCTGCACAGCCATTTACTGTGCCACTTTAGCAGCCACCAGGATGAATGGAAGGGAAATGAGAGACCAACATAACACAAAATGTAAAGACAAGGTATCATCAGCCTGGTAAAGAAGGTACAGCAGAACATAGCAGAAGTAAGAATGAAGATAGGCCAACTGACCCAGTACCAACGGATTAACATAAGTAAGAAGCTAATCAGAAAATAGAAGGCAATCCTCAAGAAAGACAACATCCACGGCAACCACTGTAATCAGAGAATCAAAGAATACCTTGACCCCCCAGGCAGAAACTCCTGCCATTCGGCAAGAGACTTTGCAATTGCAGAGAGAGAGAGAATGTCCAGAGGGAAAACAGACAACAGGATATTTGATGAAAACCACAGTACCTTCTACAGGAAAATCTTATAAGAGGAGAAGGTAGGCAGTGTACCCCAATCCATCTGTTCCATGGATAGACTAGAAAGGAAGCAAACCAAGAACATATAAGAGATGACAGAATGGAAGATTCAGGAGGAAGTACAGCAGTTGATCAGGAAGTCTCACAACTGACGAACTCCAGGAATTTGGTAACATCCAAAACTACTGGTATAAGAAATTTATTTTTTACGTGCATGTGTACGCACGCACACACACACAAACACACGAACATAGCAGAAAGTTCACCCTGACACAATCCTGTAGTCTCTGACTCAAGGAATCCTCTACATGAAGGTTAAGGATAAAGACACCATAAATCCAGCAAAATTCAGACCAGTCGCCTGTGTTCCAACAATGTACAAGATCCTGACCAGCTACATAACTAAGAAGATATCAAACCATTTGGAGAGCCAGAATATCATGGCAGAGCAGCAGAAGGTGAGCAGAGGATACAAGGAGCAATCGACCATTGACACTGCAGTTAGGGAGCAAGCCTAGAAGCACCACAACCTGTACACAGTCTACATCAACTTCAACTACAGGCCTTCAAATCCATGTCCCATAGCTGGTATAGATACTATCTATACAGTCAACCCAATCCTGACACACATCCTAGGAGCAACCATGGGAAAATGAAGGACCACCATCAATGTCGAGAACATCACAACCAGACCGATACTCATCAGAAGCGGAATCTTCCAGGGAGATGCCTTGAGCCCACTGTGGCTACGTAGGTGCCTGAGCCCACTGTGGTTCCGTCTAGCACTCAACCCACTGTCCACCATGCTCAAAAACAGCAAGTACGGGTATGCCTTAAAAGAAGGGAAGAATAATCTGTATAACCCTCTGTCATCTGATGAAAATGGATGACATCATACTCTATGCCTCATCTGAGAATCAACTCCAACAGCTATTCTGGATCACTGATAAGTTCAGCACTGGCATCAGGATGCAATTTAGCCTAGACAAATGCAAAGCCCAAGGATTGCATCAAGGCCGTCCAGTTGTCCAAAACTACCAGCTGAAGACTTGTAAAGGATTTATGCTCACCATCCTGTAGTGATGGGTTGAAAGAAGTGGAGTCCCCCCAAGGATCAGTATTAGGACCACTGTTGTTTTTGATTTTCATTAATGACATTGTTGAAGGGTTAGAGGGCATGATTTCTAAATTTCAGATGATGTAAGGATTGATGGAGTAGCAGAGATGGTCAGAAAAATGGCAGCTATACTTTAATCGAGCAAAGTGTAAGATATTACACTTTTTTTTTTTTTTTTATGAAAACCTGAAACACAAGAGGTGTTAGAACCTATAGTACTTAGTATCATGCATGGGTTGGAGGTTGGGAAGACGAAAGGAGATATTTATTGCCATTATACTTGAAATACTGTAAACTATAATTTTTAGGAAATATTTATGAAGGAAGGTTCCATGGAAATGGCAATTGAATGAATAAACGAGGAAGATGAAAATTTGGTTCTGTGAGTTTCAAATTGGATAGTAAATGGATGTTGGCTGGAGGCAGAACGTGTTTGGACTGTTTTTAAAGAGAGAGAGCGAGAGCAGAAATTATAATAGCCAATTCAGAAGAACAGTGCCCATGGAAGTATCTGTAGAAAATGCAGGCAGAAGAAACAGTAAGTCTGTAAGGATTGATAGAGTAGCACAGATGGTCAGAAAAATGGCAGCTATGCTTTAATCGAGCAAAATGTAAGATATTACACCTTTTTTTTTTTTTTTTTTTTTTTTTTTTATGAAATCCTGAAACACAAGAGCTGTTAGAACCTATAGTACTTAGTACCATGCATGGGTTGGAGGTTGGGAAGGCGAAAGGAGATATTTGTTGACATTATACTTGAAATACTGTAAACTGTAATTTTTAGGAAATATGTATGTATGAAGGAAGGTTGTTCCATGGAAATGGCAATTGAATGAATAAACGAGGAAGATGAAAATTTGGTTCTGTGAGTTTCAAATTGGATAGTAAATGGATGTTGGCTGGAGGCAGAACGTATTTGGACTGTTTTTAAAGAGAGAGAGAGAGAGCAGAAATTATAATAGCCAATTCAGAAGAACAGTGCCCATGGAAGTATCTGCAGAAAATGCAGGCAGAAGAAACAGTAAGTCTGTGAGACAGCGAGTAGAGAAAGAGATTCTATTAGAGAGGCGTCATTAATTAACCTAACTGCCCTCTTTTGAATGGAATCAAGAAGCCTCAGAGAGGTCTTGGGGGCATCGCCCCAGATGTGGGAACGATATTCCTTGGTAGGGTGGATTTGCGATTTGTACAGAGTGAACAGCTGTTTGGAAGAAAAGTAATGCCAAGAGCGAAAGACAAAACCAAGTTTTTTAGATGCAGAGGAAACAATATTTGTAATGTGCTTGTGCCAAGAGAGATTACAAGTCAGGGCAATCCCCAAAAGAGATATATCATTTTGCCTATAAATTGGAGTGTCACTAAAAATAAGCATAGGAGCAGAAGAATTCTTTTTTGCGAGATATAAGATAGGACTGAGTTATAGAAGTATTGAAATCAACCAAGTTGTCTGTGCACCACTGGAGAATTACCTGGAGATCGGTATTTAAGGAATTGGTAGTGGATATGCAAAATGTTGAAGCTAATTGAGCAGGGCAAATTTTTCTGAAACTGGAAAGTGGAATGCAATGTGCTATCATCAACAAAACTATGGATAGTATCTCCGGTCAATGGAATAAGGTCATAAATATACAAGAGGAAAAGAGTGTGGGAAAGAACTGAACCTTGGGGGATGCCAGCGTTAAAGGAGAAGTTAGAAAATAGAGAGCCATCTGCCATTATTCTCAGTGAGCAGTCAGAGAGAAAACTGGATAACCAATTACAAAAAACAGTTGGAAACCATAAGATGGCAGCTTGTTTAGAAGACATTTATGCCAAACACGATTGAAAGCCTTTGAGATGTCAAGAGCAACTGCATGTGTTTCACCGAACTTCTCCATTGAATTTGTCCACAAATGGGTAACATATGCCAGAATATCACCAGTGGATCGCCTGTATGCATTGGTGGAATGCATACAGGTGACTGTTGATTAGACAGAAGGTTTCTAGATAGTTTAAGATTTGGTGGTTCATTGATTTCTCTATTACTCTAGGAAGAATAGAAGTAATTGCATTGGGATGATAATTGGATGGGAGTGATTTGTCACTTTTTTTAGGAACTGGCTGGATATGAGCAAATTTCCAAGCAGAAGGAAAAACAACTTTGCAATAAGAAAGTGAAAAAAAGGTGACAGAGAGTTCGGGAGCACAGGTTTCAGAACAAGTGGAGAAATACCACAAGGACCTGGAGCTCTCTTAGCATCAAGATTTGTCAAAATCCTTCTGATATCCTTTTGACGGAAGACCACAGGAGCCATTGAATGGAATTTGTTGGGAATGGTGGGCGGTGTTTTACCAAGGTCATTAATACATGAGTTGGAAGAAAAATGGGATGCTGGCAGGTCGGCTTCATCCTTGGCTGAAGTGACAATAGAACCATCTGGTTTTGAGAGAGGTGGGAGCAGAGATGGGCAAAAATTGTGGCTAATAGCTTTGGTAAGAGACCAGAATGATCAGCTATCATCAGGGCAAGAAGCAAGTTTTCTGCTCTTAGCCTGTTCAAAATCTAGTTTGGACTGATTAATAACTGCTTTACAATTGTTGTGAGCTCTGGTGTAAGCAGAAAATGAAACTAAAGAATTGGAATTAAGCCAATTATGATATTAGCATTAGTATTAGTAGAGGCATATGATGCAAGAAAGCAAGCTTATACGGCATTAGCCAAAAAAAAAAAAAAAAAAAAAAACACTCCCATTTCACCCCGCCATTTGTTCGAAATACCTGTCTAGCTGAGCCTTAAATTTATTTAGGCTGTCAACTTCCAGAACAAGGGATGCAAGTCTGTCCCACCAACCAACTACTTGCTGGCTAAAGGCGAATTTCTGCACATCTATTCTACCTCTGTCTTTCCTCAATTTGAATTTATGCTCTCTCAGGTGATTATTCTGAGCAAGAGGAAGAATCCCATCAGCATTGAGCATGCTAAAACCATTCAAGGCTTTATACACTTCAATCAGATCACCATGCCAGTGCCTAGTCTCCAGACACTGTAATTTGCAAAACTTAAGCCTTTCTTCGTACGAGCAAACCTTTGTTCCATTCACTAACCTTGCTGCCCTTCTCTGTACTCGTTCCAGCAGCTCTACATTCTTCTTGAAATTAGGCTGCCAGACTTGTATACAGTACTCAAGGTGTTGCCTGACCATTGCCTTATACAACGGAATAATCACCTCCTTATCCCTGTTAGAAAAATTCTTGTATATCGTTGACAAGACACCATGAGCTACTCTTACAGCCCATCTGCACAGCTCAGAAAACTTCATATCTGCCTGCACAATTACCCCCAGGTCCTTTTCATTCTCTACCACTGTCAGTGTAGTACCACAGAGTTGATATGTACTCTGGGGTTACTGTTTTCCATATGTAGTACTTTACATTTGTGAATGTTAAACTTCATTTGCTACCTCTCAGCCCATCTGCTCAACCTGTCCAGATCCTGTTGCAGCAGCATACTGTCAGTAGTGTCCTTAACAACCCTGCCAACCTTTGTATCATCTTGAAACTTGGACATTAAGCTTGATATACCATCATCAATATCATTTATAAATACATAAAACAACAATGCAACCAACACTGAACCCTAAGGGACCCCACTAATAACATTAGTCCACGATGAGCAGTGTCCATTGATTAACACTCTCTGTCTTCTCCCCCTCAACCATCCCTTTATCCATAGCAGCAATAACCCTCCAATTTGTGCAGCAGTGTTCCATGTGCAACATTGTTCTCTTGAACAGCCTTAGCACATTTATTGGAAAACCAAGGTTTAGATAAAGGACAAGATTTTAAAGTGGAGTGTGGGATAAAGGATTCCATTCCTACTAGAATAATTTCACTGACATGATCTGAGGAAACGTGGACATCAGAAGTTTTGAAACAGTAATCCGGCCAAGGAAAAGAAGAAATGAAATCTCGCAGATCATCCCATTTACATTCTTGTAAGGCCAAACTACACGAGGTTGGGAATAGCCATGAGATAAAGGCTCCATTGGAGAAGAGGCAATCATCGAGTTGCGATTTGAGGTGCGTAAAGGACCACTCATTTGGTCCTTTAGGATAACTGAGATTCTGTCAGAAAAAGTATATGGAGTTTCCCAGACTGTAAGTGGAAATGGACATCATTGAGATTAGAACTCAGACTACGAATATTTGTGAAATTAACTAGGAAGTGTTTGGGAAGTTTAGATCTTTTTGCAGATAAGTTTGCTCTATTAGTTTGACAATTCATGGTGTATTCATTAGTAAGAAAAAGTGGAGGCATACTGTATGAAGTAATAAAATATTTGGGTATGCCATACACATGGTAAGAATATACCCATATCCTTGAAATAATGTGGCCTCGAAACCCCCCCCCCTGCATATTCACTACCCGGACCCCCCTCCAGTCACTATCTGGCAGAGTAGATGCAAGCACACTGTGTGGTGACCACCCAGGTGTGAACCAATGTAAGCAAGGGTCGAGGTGTGGTGCCAACACCACATGGAGGAACGCCACCCTTCCTAGAGAGTTACCAATAGGTTTGGTCTGGTGTACTAACTAACTAGCTACCAGTCTGCGAACACCATTTTAGACCTGTACCCTTGAAATGTGAGCATGTTTGGATCTCACCATGGTTTTTATCATAACCTCAAAAGACATCAATCATGATGGAAGAGATGGGGGAGGGTTGACTGGAACTTAGCTCTTGAGACTAAACATGGGTTCCATCCCTTCAAGGCTCCAATAAGCAAAGTGGTGGTATTGCACCAGTTGATGACAGTCATCTACCACCTAGTATTACCTGGTAACACAGAGGGGTGGCATTCCTCCATGTGGTGTGGGTACCACACCTTGGCCCCTGCTTACCTTGGTTCCCACCTGGGTGTCACCCACAGTGTGCTTGCATATGGGGGTTATACCCAGGATAACTAACAGTCCCACCATTGTGAAGGTTCAAACAGAGGATTTGCCTGTCACAGACTGTCCGAAATTCACTGAAATTGGGATCACGTGACTTGAGTGTCACCCGAATATCAGTTCCATCAGCATTTTAGACTTACAAGTAGCAAGTACAACTTGTCTGGCATATCTGAGAGAATTTCTGTGACTGCATCAAGGACCTTGACTGCATCAAGAACAGTAACCCCAAAATAATTTATACACTTAGTATAGTTGAACTAAAGCCAGTAGTGGAGGAAAGGGACTTGCATGTTACGATACAATCAGACATGAAGTTCTCTGAACATTGTAGACAGTTTGCAAGGAAGTCCCATGGTGTCCTGCACCTAAAGAAAGACATTGTGCTTCTTTAAATGATCCAAAAATGGTTTCGCCAGGTGAGATCGCCAAAAGTTGTCTATATGAGGAAAAACTTTTGATATGTCGGTTGCAGATTTTGGAAGCTAGGCACCTTAAAGGAGAATTGATTGAGGCATTTAAGGCTCTGATAGGTTTAAGTAAAATGAATGCAGACGAAATTTTCACGATTATAAATGATTCTAGAACTAGGGTCCATAATTTCAAGTTATGTGGGAAGATGTGTAGACTGGATTACAGGAGGTTTTATTTTAGCCACAAGCTATAAATTACTGGAATAAATTATCTGCATGGGTGGTAGAGGATGACAGTTTGGGGAAATTCAAAGGTCACTGGATGAGGAAAATGCATAGGTTGTCTATTTCCTTTTCTCTTATTAATTAATTACGTTTTTTAAAATTTCTTCTTATTATTATTTATTTTATTTTATTATTTTATTTTATTATTTTATTATTTCTGGCTGGCACATCATAAGCCATAGGCTTCCTTGCATCATGTGGCCATTGCTAATACTAACTCCAGAAAGTGACAATTCTGAACACCTATAGGATACTAAGAGAGTTCCTCAACCAACAATAATAATAATAGTAGTAACCGGACACAGCTAACTACCCCATGCACTTGGTGCCAGTACCAGTCATGGAGTGTAAAAAAATCTTATAAAGGACAAAAAAGTTTTTTTTATTTTTTTTTTTATTGTAGGATCATCTGGACAGGAGCAGAAACTTTAACAACATCATACAACAGCATGATGTTGTTAAAGGGGAATCATCCATGTCGTCCCCTAGAGATAGACAGGTTATAATTCCACTATACCAGGAAATTGTAAGACTGCAATTTGGAATACTGTATCCAAGTATGGAGATCTTATCTGAAAAAAGACATTGAGTTTCTTGAAAGAGTTCAGAGACATGCAAGTCACAGGCTGAGATTGGCAAAAGTGCAGCTGTATGAGGAAAGACTGATTATGTAGCTATAGTGTGTGGCAACTAGGCACTCTTGGAGGGGATCTGATTGAAGTTTATAAGGGTCTGAGATGGGTTAGTAAAATGATAGAAGACAGAATTTTTACTGTTATAAAAAATTCCACTAGCGGCAAAAAATTACAGGGGAAGAGGTTTAGACTAGATTGTAGGAAGTTTTCTTTAAGCAGCATTAGTAGTACCTTTGAAGTGAAAGGAATTATACAGAGAGGAATTAGGACAACTGATTGAGCAGTGGTGTTGAGGCAACCAATAATTGGAATTCTGTCAGTAAAAATAAGTTCATCTTGGCAGACTGTAAGTGGAAATGGACATCATTCAGATTGGAACTGAGACCATGTATATTTTTTAAATGTATGATGAAATGTTTGAGCAGTTCAAATTTTTTCTCAGATAAATTTGTTTTGTTGGTTTGACTGTTGATGATACTTCAAGTAGATAAAGTAAAAGTAGATCGGGGGGATACATGGTGTATGAAGTAATGAACCTTTTGGATATGGCATATATGCAGCAAGAATATACCCAGCTCCTTGACATAACATGGTCTTGACAATGCCCCATCACGCACACTTCTCAGACTTGGTAGCTGGCAGAGTAGGGGTAGTGAGATCATAATCCAGATGAAGTGGATTATGATCTTGAACTGAATTCTGATCCAGATGCCTCCTAAAGATTTACCAATAATTTTGGTTTGGTGGACTATCTAGCAGCCAGTGGGGTGGCATTCCTCTGTGTGGTGTGAATCACAAACCCAACCCTGCTTCCTTTTTTGGCTCACACCAGGGTGGTCACTCACAGTGTACTAGGTGCAGTGCTTTATCACTTGTACACAGAAAGTATATCCAGTGTTATTAAGTCCCACCATTTTGAAGGTGCCAAGCAGAGGATTTGATTATTGCAGAATGACTGGATTTCACTGAAATTTGGTCCACTTGATTCATGAGTGTCACCTGAGTATCATACTCACAGTTTGCAAGCCCTAGCTTGTCATTCCTGCAAAATTGTCTGTGACAAGCCTCAGCAATCAAGTTGTATGCTGCTTACATTTTTTATGGCATGTGTTAAAACTGAACTTTCTTAAGGGAAAAGTCACTTGCAATAGTAACAAATATTTAGATATATTTCTGGAAGAGTGAGTTCAATATTTATTAAAATTATTAGATAGTATGAATCAGAGCTGAAATACTCAATATGTTCTACGTTGATAATAATATTAGTAAATTAATAAGAGGAGTTTACCTCAATATTGTACGTGGAACACTTCCGTATGATACCCTCCAGAAATTAAAACGGAAAAAACGAAAAAATCGACAACTTACCGGTACATTAAAGTAAAATATAAATAATTAAATAATCAATTTAACACAATTCAAAACAATTAAAATTCAAATTAACGCAATTAAAGAATCTAACGAAAATATTCAAAACGATTTTCCTTCCTGAAGCTGACAATGCTTTTCGACCGACTGTCGTGAACACAGGAATGAAAATTCAATTTTCATTCCTGTGTTCACGACAGTCGGTCGAAAAGCATTGTCAGCTTCAGGAAGGAAAATCGTTTTGAATATTTTCGTTAGATTCTTTAATTGCGTTAATTTGAATTTTAATTGTTTTGAATTGTGTTAAATTGATTATTTAATTATTTATATTTTACTTTAATTATTTATATTTTACTTTAATGTACCGGTAAGTTGTCGATTTTTTAGTTTTTTCCGTTTTAATTTCTGGAGGGTATCATACGGAAGTGTTCCACGTACAATATTGAGGTAAACTCCTCTTATTAATTTACTAAAATTAAAATTATTAATAATTAATATTAATAATATGTATAATGATATATTAATAATTAATGTTATTGATGATTGATGTCAGTCACATTAGTAGAAATTAACTCATAAAATAAAATTGTTATTATATTTCTATTGATTAAGAAAAAATATATTAAAAGATTATTTTTTTATTATTATTTCAGATCAAAAATATTTCATCAGATCCAAGTATTCAATGTACAATTAATAATATTAGAATTGAATGGAGTCCAGGCCTTTCCAGCCTACTTCAGGAGCTGAATAATTTTGTTAAATCTGAAAATAACACCATTTTCAATTTCTATCTCTCTGAATTTCTTCCTAATAAAAGTGCAACAAAGTATAAGTCAGATTATGTGCCGTCACATAATTCACTATTGTCCTCATGTAAAGCATGTCTCAGCATAAACAGTATCAATATTTTTGGATTAAGTGAGACAACAAGGAATATTTTGGTTAGAATGGATGCTGGGAATGTATGTATTGACTTAGAGAAGATTGCAGTTGATCTGGAGGGATGTAAAATTGGACTTATTTCTCTATCAGTACAGGTAAAAAGTAGATTTACATTGTTTTTAAAAAAAAAAAAAAATTTCTTATTTTTTATGTTCATTGCAGTGTATTAGAATTTCATTCACTGTTTTTTGTATATATGGTGATTGATAATAAAATTGAATGGACTTAATTTTTGGCAATTTGTTTTCAGCAGGTCATTTTTGTAGAGATGTTTCCAAGATTAGCATATTGCACTTGAACATTAATATATCTGCAATATAAGACAAGCAATTGAGAAGAAACATAAAATATGAAATAAAGTACCTTTGTACTCACACTACTACTATTATATTAAATTTGTGTACTTAAAGTGATTAATCTCATAATGCATTGCAGTTCAAGTTCTGACCAGTGTTTGTCAGAAACATTCAAAGCAACTCCAGTGTGAACAGATAATTATGTCACAAAAGAAGCAACAGAAATGAACATAGCACAAAAGCAGCAAAGTATTGAAAGATTATAGAAACAGTTTTTGTCACTGTCCTGAATGGAATATATACAGGCAATGACTATTTTATGTATATGTGTCATTGCAGCTGCCAAACATGTCTTGGCAGCTGCAATGGCATATACATCAAATATGATGCTTAATTCTACAATCACTCATTGATATCTAAAATTACAATTTCAGTAATTTATTACAGAATCATTCACCATTCCTGTGTCATTTCCTCCATCTGATTAAATTCATGTATATGAATGAAACAATTCATATACATGTGTAGAAAATATCTGCTTAAGCAATGCGAAAGATAATTTCTCTGAAATTCAGTGTTCGTTTTTGACAGCTCTATATATATAATTTCCTTATGTTTCTGATTACTCTACATATACGCTGAGGCGCCTCCGTAGCCAGGTGGGCAGGAGCAGCAGTGCGTAGCACATGCTTCTTGATTTGACCGGGGTTCGAGCCCGCGACCACCAAATATAGAGGATGCAGAAAGGTCAGGGAATGACCACCGCATATCCCCAGAGCAATATGGCCTTAGTTGCTAATGTTCCTAAAAACCAAAATAACAACATATACGCTGATGAGCCAAAACAATATCTAATACTTAATACGATGTTGGTCCTCCATGTGCAGCCAAAACAGCTCGTACCTGGCGAGGCATGGACACTACAAGATTTCTAAATGTGTCTTGTGGTATCTGGTACTAATGCGTAACCAGCAGATCTTTTATCTCCTGTAAGGTCCATGATTGAGATGCTGCAGATCGGGTTTGCTGTTCCAACACAAACCACAGATGCTTGATGGGATTGATGTCTGGAAATTTGGAGGCTAGGGCAATACCTGGAAGTCTTCTTCATGTTCCGCGAACCAGTCTCGAACAATCCAGGCGGTGTGTGGCCTGGCGCATTACCCTGCTGAAAGACGGCACCACCAGAGGAGGAAGACTGTTGCCATGAAAGGGTGTACCTGGTCAGCAATGATGTTTAGGTAGGTGGTGGACGTCACAGTGCCTGGCACATGGATGACTGGACCCAGGGTATCCCAGGAGAACACTGCCTAAAGCATGACACCATCGCCTCCAGCTTGTTTTCATCCCACAGTGCATCCAGGCACCATCACTTCCCCAGGTAAAAGACGCACACGTACCCAGCTATCCACATGGTGCAACAGGAAATGTGATTCGTCAGACCAGACAACCTTCTTCCGAACACTCAAGATCCAGTTTCGATGCTCATGTGCCCATTGTAGGTACTGTCGCCAGTGAACCCTGATTAGCATTGCACTCGGAGAGGCCTGCACCTACGTAGGGTTTGATGTACTATGTGTTATGACACATTACTCCCGTCACCAGCATTCTAATTACTTGCGAGTGGCGCCACAGTTGCCCTTCTGTTGCCACGTACCATTCGCTCACCTCAAGCATCGATGAGCCGTGGTTGTCCAACACCTCTCTGGCAGTTTGTGGGTTTTCCCTCCTTGAACCACTTTTGGTAGGTACTAACCACAGCTGACCATGAGCACCCCCACATGCTGTTTCAGATATTGATATAAAATTATGGCACGTTAATATCTGCCCGCAAGATATAGTTAGGAATTTGGGGCTTCACTAAAGTGATGTCTTAGGTCGAACTTATGTATATTAGTACATATTAACACAGATCAACAGTTCTATGAGAACTGTTGATCTGTTTGTCTTACACTCTGAAAACGTTGTACCCATAGTTGTTCTAAAGGAAGGAATAAATCCCCCCCGTTTGATCTTGTCCATAGGTCGCCGTTGTTCACATTCAAGTGTTGGCATTTGAGGTGAGCGGATGCGCTTCGTCAGGGCTCCTCAGTTAAATGGATTGGATTATTGTTGATTAGTGTTTTTAAATATTTGATTTATTTAGATATTGTTGGATTATTTTGTTAGAGGTTTTCCTGTAACAGTTCGATTTTTATAATGTTATAGATATAATTTTTTAAAGTTAATTTTCATTGATATTTATCTAATTTTATAATGGTAGTTATGAGATCTGCCTTAAACACGTCACAGGGTATCGTGACTCGCATGGAAATAGCCAATGCCGATTTACGGGTGAGTCATGATTTAAATCGTTGCGGAACCTGGGGAATGTTTTCCAAGGTCGACCTGTTGACTAATCATAGCTCACCTGGGGATTCTTTTCTTTGTGATCGATGTAAGGAGTTGTACGACTTCTTTTCTTAATAGGCATGTCAATTGTAGGCGTACACTCCTTCTTCTGTGTACTATTATATATAAATAATTAGTTACTTATTTATACACAATTTTTTTTTTTTACCTACATTTATTTTATCTGGTAACTACAAGTTATCCTGGGGCTTCTGACTGCGTTAACAAAATTCCAGGCAATTTATTTATTTAGCTAGAAGATTTAGTGAGATAATTGACAGTACATATGAAAAATTTAGCATGTTTAATTATAGAAACTGACTTAAATACATACAAAATTTATCACAAGAAAACTTTTCCATATTACAGATGTTCCCCCACTGGGATAGACAATTTCAACAAGTCTGTTCTATATCTCATTCTAAATTGAATTATATATAGTTCTTTACGACATCCAATTTGATTATCCAGCTACCTCCTAGGCTAGTCAAATTTATCACAGTTAAGATTTCAGATGGCTTTCTCCCTTTTTTTTTTTTTTTTTGGATTATTTCCTTGACTAGGAATAATAATACGAAACAGTACTTACAATAACTTTCATTTCTCTGAGTTTTTGGACCAGCTCCTTGATCTTCCTGCACTTTCTTTAATAGCTTCCACATCAGATTCCTTGTTATTATCCAAGATTCTCCTCGACCAAACGCACTTTAATGTGGCCTATTCATACTAAACGGCCCACTTACTATAAATTTATCTACTCTCTTTGAACTACTAGTTACATATCTGCAACTAACTACAACTCCCAACCACGCCTTCTCTCGACAACTAACTTACTCGCTGCTTCCCAACTTGCTAACTCCGAAAAACTATGCTTCCCAATTTGCTAACTCCAAAAAACTTCGCTTACTTGCCACCGAACCGGATTCAGTCCTTATATATCCGAACTTTACCTATATTTTCCTGAATTTCGACCTGACCTCCCCTCAGTAAGTCGAATGTTCACCGTACTTCTGAGAAATATGGTCTCGCCCTTAGATATTTTCCTAATGATTATTGCTTATCCCATTACAACTGTTTGTTGCATGTATAATTGTTGTTCACTAAAATTTTCTAATTATACAGAATGTTCCCATTCTAATTTCACCCACATACTTTATTATTATTATCTTAATTTTAATTTATTTATTTATAAAAAAAAAATATATATATATATTTTTAAATAAGCTTAAGCTTACAGAGTGCACCGATCTTAAATTACAATTTGGTTCACCGATGGAACAATTTGAGTCACTGAAAAAAACAGGTGCTTGCACTCGAGAATAATGCATCTGGGAGCTCGTCAGGGACTCAAGACTCCAGCAATCTACTAAGTGATGCACACCCAATTCGGGCCTGAAAACAGAAAACCAAGTGCAAACTACTCTGGTTAAAAAGGACATTGTTTTATTAGGAGACTCCATTGTCAGGGAAACGGGGAATATTTGTTGTAATAAGGATAGGTGGAGTAGAACCAGGTTATGTCTGCCAGGAGCAACTATTAATGATGTCACCAACAGATTGTCAGGTTTTAAGGGGGGGGGTAAAGAGAATATTATTATTCATGTGGGGACTAATGACATTAAACGTGATTCGTTTAATGTCATTAGTTTTCCAACAAATCGTCAGATACACGATCTGACGATTTGTTGGAAAAATACAGGACCATGCTGAGGAAATGCTGCGAGCTAGGCCACAATGTCTATGTGTCTGCAATTCTGCCCAGACACAATAGGAGGGATTATATGTTAAAAGCCTTGTGGATTAACTCAAGACTTGAAGGGCTCTGCAAGGCTTTAGGGGGGAGAAATTCTATCAGCATCGCCCACACTTGTAGGTAGAAGGAATTTGTTTTGTACAGATGGGATACACTTAAACAAAGGTGGTGCAAAGGTTTTTGACAGTATTATTGAAGACAGTATTAAACTGCTAGTTAGGGGGGATGTGCGTAATACTGACATGCATTTATCTGATAATATTGGTGAAAGTAACTCTTGCACATATCTCAAGAGTTCTTATCTGTTACCCCAACTGGACATATTATCTAGATGGTCTGGGGGCAGAAACGTTTCAAGTGAGCGGGTAGCTAATGCCAGGGAAGAGAGCCTAAAAAACTTCAAGGGTTGTGTTAAGGTAGTTAATTATACAAGAACAGTAAGTCTTAATTGTTTATATAGTAATGTTAGAAGTGTCGTCAATAAAATGAGCAAATTCGAACTGCTGGTTAAAACAAGTAATGCGGACATAATAGGGCTTACAGAGACGTGGTGCCACCTAGAAATTGGGGATGATGAGTTTCAGTACGGCTTGTATAATGTATTTACTAAGGATAGGGTAGATAGAATGGGTGGTGGGGTAATGCTTCTTATCAGAAGCAGCCTGAGTGCGATGGTAGCTTTCCCGGATTCAGATGTTTCACATGCTAGTATAGAATCTGTATGGTGTGAGATAGTTGGAAACAAAGGTATAATGCGAGTAGGAGTAATCTACAGACCAGGTGATTGTGAAGATTATGACGAAAGCCTCTATGTGCAAATGGAATGGGCAAGTAAGCATTAATGTCTTATTATGGGTGATTTCAATTTGCCTCTAATTGATTGGAGTAAATGGGAAAGAAACTCGACATGGGGAACAAAATTTTTAATTAATCAACTAGATGACTGTTATTTGTATCAACATATCAGGGAAAGTACTAGAGAAAAGAATATCCTAGACCTCATCATCACCCATGAATCAAATGACATAATAGGGCTGACAGTAGAGGAACCAGTAGCAGGAAGTGATCATAGAGTTCTACGGTGATAAGAGAGGTAGCAGCAGTAAAAGGCAAAGGAATGGGTTTTAATTTCAGAAAAGGAAATTACAATGCCTTAAAGTACTACATGGCCTCTATTAACTGGGTAGATATCTCACAGAGAATGAATACATTTGAATTGTGGTGTGCTTTTAAAACATTAATCACAGATGCCTTGAATGTGTATTTACCATTAAAAAAAAATACTCCACAAGGAGGGTTCCAAGTTGGATGAATAGTGAAGTTGCCACATTACTTGAGTAGAAAAAGGTGGCATGGAAAGGTTACAGAGCAATAAAAAGTACTGAAGCCTATAACAGCTACAAAATGATCTGTAATAGAGCCACAGAAAAGGTTCGACAGGCAAAGGCAGTTTATGATAAATCACTAACAAACAGAGCAAAGAGGGGGGATAAGGAATTCTTCACATATATAAATGCCAAGAAGAGCAGGACAAACCAGATCGGATCTTTACGTAAGGGAAAGGGGATAGTATTAAATACACTAGCTGCCGTTGCAGATGAACTCAACAGTTATTTTGCATCGATATTTACAAATGAAAACCGTTTGTGGCAATGGGAAATTGTGGGGGCGAAGTTGAAAAATATGCAGTTAATGATATTGAAATTTCGCAAGATTATTTAATGAAAAAACCTTCGAGCCTACAGGCCAGTAAGGCTCCTGGAGTTGATGGATTATACCTTATTCTTAAGGGAGGCGGCAAGTGAGTACATTGAACCATTGAGGCTAATTCTGCGAGCATGACTAGACTCTGGGGAGTTTCCATTGGATTGGAAAAGTACCAATGTATCTCCCATACATAAGGGTGGCTCTAAGAGTGAAGTGGGAAATTATCGACCTGTCAGTCTGACTTCAGTGGTAGGGAAAATCATGGAGGCAATGATCAAGGGTGGAATTCAGGATCATTTGGATAGAATTGAAATTCTCAAGGATACTCAACATGGTTTTTAAAGGGAAAATCATGTTTAACAAATCTGGTTCGCTATTTTGAAAGGGTCACTCACGGGCTGGATTTAGGGAATAATTTCGACATTGTTTATTTAGATTTCAGCAAAGCTTTTGACTCAGTCCCACATGAGCAGTTGCTTTATAAGCTGGAACAGGTTGGAATCACTGGGAAAATCCTTAGATGGATAGCAGGATGGCTTCTGGGCAGGATGCAGTGGGTTGTGATAATGGCTATTCCTCAGATTGGGGAGATGTAAGAAGTGGGGTTCCCCAAGGATCAGTATTAGGACCACTATTGTTTTTAATTTTCATAAATGACATCGATGAAGGGATAGAGGGTGTGATGTCTAAATTTGCAGATAATATTAAAATTGGTAGAGTAGTTAATGATCACTCTCAAGCTGAGCTTTTTCATAGAGACCTAGATAGACTTCAGGAATGGTCAGAAAAATGGCAGCTATGCTTTAATCCAACAAAGTGTAAGGTATTACACCTGGGAAACAGTAATCCCAAAATAACTTATTCACTTGGAGTTCAACTAAAGTCAGTACTGGAGGAAAGGGACTTTGGTGTTACGATACGGTCAGACATGAAATTCTCTGAGCATTGTAAACAGGTTGCAAGGAAGGCCCATGGTGTCCTATCGATGATGTATCGAACTTTTGCAAGTAGAGATAGGGATGTGATAATCCCATTATATAAGGCTTTTGTTAGACCACACTTGAAATACTGTGTTAATGTATGGAGGCCTCACCTAAAGAAAGACATCGAGCTTCTTGAAAGGGTGCAAAGACGGGTAAGTCGCCTGGTGAGATCGGCAAGGCTTCCTTATGAAGAAAGACTTCGAATATGTGGGTTGCAAAGTTTGGAAACTAGACACCTTAGACGAGATTTGATTGAGGTGTTTTAAGGCTCTGAGAGGCATCAGTAAAATGAATGTGGATGAAATTTTCGAGATTATAAATGATGCTAGAACTAGGGGGGACAAATTCAAGTTACGGGGGGAAATGTTTAGATTGGACTGCAGGAAGTTTTATTTTAGCCAGCGACAGTTTGGGGAAATTCAAAGGTCATCTGGATAGTGTAGGATGATAGGTTTAATTTCCTTTTCTTTTATTAATTATTATTATTTATTTATTATTATTTTTTTTATCATTGTTTTATTTGTTTTTTTTTTTTTTTTGGTTGGTGCAGCATAAGCCATAGGCTTTCTTGGACCATGCGGCCATTACTAATACTAGTACTAATATCGCTTCTAATTGGTGGATGCTATTTCTGTAATTGCATGTGTCAATAGAGGGAGCTTTCCACTTTCATTTCTTGCTGTTGCTCAGGTCAGTCTACGTTTTGGTAGCTCCAACGTATCGGTAAAAAAAGTTTTGCTTTTTTTCCTAATGATTGTCTTGCAGTACCTGATACTAGCTATTACTATGGTGTTCATTTATCCATCTAAGTCGCTTAATCTTAGTTGTGATAGTACACGATTCTTTACACAACGAATTACCAGGAACCTCGTTAAGGGACAGGGATTTACACCCCCAATAAATTTCTGAAGTAGTTTGCTGTCTTTGCTTATACTTTTATCTATTTGCTATCTAGCTCTTATACAGTAATACCCCGAAGTTACGCGATAGGTGGGTCCGACGAAAATCGCGTAAGTCGAATTCGCGTAAGTCGGGGTACAACTTTGCATATAAATACATATAAATTTTGCTTAATTGGGACCAAGGACTAACAAAAACACTAGTTTAGAAGAAAAATATTAATAAAATTGCAGTTCTTTATACATATTAATACAAAATATGTATTAAAAAAACAAATGACTTACGTTAAAAAGTTATTTCGATGTCGATGGCTTCATAAAATCTAACAAATTCGTCTGACGACACAGCGCGTTCTTTTTTTCACGCAGAATTTCTTCGTAGCAAGCTAATAATTTTTTTATTCCTTGCTTTGTAGCTATAACGCGTTCTTCGTTGGAGTCTATGTTTTCTAAAATTTTTAAGCCCTTTACAATTGAGCCCTTTTCAATTTTCAACCTGTCAAGTTTGCAATTGTCATGTGCTTTTCGCCGTTGCTTCATTTAGGCCTGTAGTACGTGCAATATCACATGGTCTTTCATTTCGCTCAAAGCGTTTCACAATTTCATATTTTTTTCTCTATCGACAGAGGCGGACTGGCAATAAGCCTTACCGGGGAAACCCCGGTGGGCCAGTGTGATTTTGGCCATAAACCATAGTATGAGGCCACTATAAATTTTCCCGGGTAAGAATTTTTGACCCAGTCCGCCTCTGTTTATCGATAATTGCTTTTCTTTTTCTCTCTGAATCTGCAGTGTCTTCACCAGGACGCTTCCTTTTTATTTTTAGGGAATAAAGCACAATTACAAAACGAGGAGGCACGCTTGATACGCATAAACAAAGCTGCACGCATGTAGCAACTGAATAAACAACACCATAAAGGCAGAGATACACTATTAACACCTCACATTTCTAGGGGTTACTACCATAAAACAATAAAAATCCAGTTGCGTTTCTGCTAGTGGAATCTGTTATAAACTGGTAGTAAACTCGATCTAATTGCATTTGCGATTATACCGATAGCTGGAATTGTGTTGGTTTTTACGTTATTATGGTGAAAGTGTGTTTCCCCTTCACTGATATAAAAAACATAAAAGCAGCAAAGTTGAATTTTGTTCATCTTTCGCTCTCATTCTCCACCGTCGCACCGTATATCGATAACATATGAAAAACGACCTTGAAGATAGTGGGCGGCAGCGTTGCCAAACGAAAAAATCAGGAACCGCGTAACTCCGAGTTCGCGTAAGTCGGGGTAGCGTAAGTCGGGGTATTACTGTATTTTATGCCTCAAAATCTATTAGAGTAATTCGAAGGAAATTGAGGCGCTACCACTATTACTAGTGCTTGCTCCTTGTGCCTGTTTCTTTGGCTTATGCCCTAGCTTTGCCTTTTCCTGCCCCTTTAGCTACAGAAACCCTCATGTAAATATTCTGATTGTAGGAGTAAAGCTATCTGTAGGGCTATCAATTATATTTTGCCATGTAGCAGTTCGTATTTTTATTTTGAGTGTCATATTGTGCATGTTTAGCAAACTATCCTTAACTTAACTTATATCTTAAATTTGACCTTTAAGCTAATATATATACTATATTTAGTATATATTAATAAGGCATGACTGGCATATAACTCACAGAAACAGATGGCTCATGTTGTTACTGATGGCATATATTGAGAGGCTCTAGCCCCAAGTTGACGTGCCTTTCAGTTTAAGCCTTATGCAGTAACGACATTAGGATGTTTTTGATTTGTTATTATGTTAATATTTGATTTAGTATGACTTCATTAATTATAGTGACTATTTGGTGCCTCACGGGTTATGGTCATACACTAAGCTTAGGCTATATTTTTAAAAATAAAGAAACATGGTACTTAGAATTTTGCAAGCGTATGTAATGTTTAATCTGATCTGGTGGCATTAATCCATCCTGACAGTTTTACTTTTCAGTTGTTTTTATATGTAATTCAGGTATTAAGAGATTTTATTTCTTTTATATTAATTTATATATGGAATGAAATAATGTTAAATTGTAAAAATGTAGAAGCCGTCCTGTAGTTTTTCTACGCTTTAGTAATTATAATATCCCAGTTCTACGCTTTAGTAATTTGATTCTATATATATAATTTTTGTTCATGGAATTGATTGGTCGCTTGCATGTTTTATAAGTTTCTCTATTGTAATTATAAATATAATTTAGATATCACATATAATATCTAAATTATATTTAAATAATTAAAAGCCATGCCAATACTACATATAAAAGTTCTCTAAATGATCTAAGTAGTTTTACTTTCCTTTCTGTAGCAACCTTGCATTTTGGTGTCAACTTAGAAACACCTTATTATAGTTCCTTGTACATTATAATATTTCCATGCCATTTTGGTAAGAAGAATATTAAGATTTTGTTCTACCTTGAGACAAATGCCTCATGTGCACATGAACACATGAGGTATTTTCCCAGGGACCGACTGAGTTATGGGTTTGCAACCCTGGACAGCCTGAGCACTACTTTATTTACCTCTCTTCCAATAACTTTCTGCTGTCCTTAATTACTACATCTTATTTCTCGTGCATGATTAGGCTGGCCGAAAGCAATTTTGAGATGCTATTCCTCTACTATCGCTACTTGTTTTTTCTATAACAAAGTTTAGAAAAAACAAGTAGTCTTTTCAACACTACTTCGTTAGTTTTTTTTCTTCCTCTGCTGCTTTTTGCCTCATCTGTTTAATTGTTTACTTCCCCATCACATCACACGGGTACAGTTTGCGTTGACGATTTCACACCTTTCCCCTCCACCTGGGGGTTTCTTCAACTGACATATATACACCACACGTAAAATTTTGACTTTCCCCTTTGGTCTCCGATGACAACGTATTCTGGTCCATGCACACAGTAAATTTCCTTGTTTTTCCTTCTTTTAGATTTCTTTCATTTTTTACAGGATTCTGTGGCATGATCTTAGCTTTTAAGCTTAAATTTCAGGTAATCTGTGTTTTGGCATAAAATGTGCTCTCAATTCTTCCACGGTAATTACACCTGACAGCACCCCCACCTAATACACTAATAATGCCATATTTACTGTATATATATATATATATACAGTAAACCCCCACTATTCGCGGCGGTTACGTTCCTTAGAAATGCCCCGAATACTGAGTTATTGCTCCCATAGTAATAAAGGAATTCTGTTCCAAAGTATGAAACATATAAGAAAAACTAGTCTAAAATTTTGTCTATGTATGTATTATATGTACCTTCATAATATGACTATGTACATAGACAGTACTTATTGAAATGCAAGCATATGGCATGAAATGAAAATAAGAAACAATTTAATATTAAATGTAATATTTATTAGAAATTTCAAACAAATCTTTCAAACCAGCGCCTTTGCTAGCTAAAAAAACTTATCACCCCTCTCCCCCCTACCGAGCGCTGTTTTGACCGGGAAAGATAATTTTAGCCATGCTCATGTTTTTTATGGCGGAAAATGTTCACGGCACTTTAAAATTCACATTTTTTTAGGATTCATTTTATATTAAATCAGCGACCGCCAATAGCAGGGGTTTACTGTATTTATAGCCCCAAAGAACAAAGGGCCTTCAGTTGTGATCTTTGATGTGGATGAGAGCTTAACACCAGAGGAGCTCAAAGCCGAGATCTTTAATAAAAATCTAAGTATATACCTGCAAGTTGAGGCTAGCATGGATGATATTAGTCTTAAATATAAAAAGAAGACCAAGTCACCTACAAACGTAAACTGGGTAATCGAACTATCAACCAGAGCATGGCAAATTCTGGGAGCTCAAAACAGAATATTCATTGGATGGGGCAGCCATAGATTCAAAGAATATATTCCTGTCTGCAGATGTTACAGATGTCTCCGCTTTGGCCATACCTCACATACTTGCAATCAGCGTGAATCCACATGTGGTCACTGTGCCCAAAAGGGACACAACTATAAGGATTGTCCTGTCAGTGATCAGCCGCCAAGCTGCGCAAATTGCAAGGCTGCAAAGGCTCCACACCAACATTCCATCCGAGATACCAACTGCCCTGTCTATCTAAAAGTAAAGAGTCTCTACCAAATGCGGATAAATTATGGATAGAATTCCTTGTCCCAATTACCAACTAGAGATAAGAATTGTACAATTAAATGCGCAGAGAGCAAGAATCGTTGCAGACCAGCTGAAGATAAAGGCTGAGGAAAAACAAATAGATCTAATCCTGCTCCAGGAGCCCTATGTTCGCTCTGGGGTGGTTATGGGCTACCCCTCATCGTATAAAATTGTCCACTGTACAAATGACCAACCATGGGCTGCAATTGTCATCAGAAACCCTGATATCACAGCAACAAAAATCATGACATCTCTTGGATCACTGTTCATCCTCTCTCTCTCTACAGCCATCCAGGTGAAGACATCACTGCTGCGATCTCTCTGATTGAAATGGCCCTCCAGCTCCTCCGGGGTGGGCAGCTACTGATAGGCATGGACTCAAACTGTCACTCGCCACTCTGGCACAGTCAGGCACCAGAGATGAATGCTCTAGGAAATGGCTCAAGACTCGAGGACCTTATCCTCACATCAGGCTTACTTACAATCTTAAACCGCCCAGGACATCTACCCACTTACAGTGGCCCACTCTGTGAGAGCGAAATTGATATCGCAATGGCTACGCCTGACTTAGCCAACAAACTTTCCGGCTGGAGACGGTCTAGGAGTCTTGGACCACTTCATACCACCTAGCGATCACATTCTCCCTTGTTCGCTCTGTGAAACGCGTCGCATCGATTCCAAAGGACATTGTGCGTTATAACACCAAAAAAGCAGATTGGCAACGCTTCCTTGTGGAACTGGAAAGAAGGCTACCGGATGATGTTCCTCTACCGGCTTCACTCTCGCTGGATCACTGTGTACGCAATATTACTGCCATCATGAAAAGTGCCTGTGATCTGTCCATTCCACGTAGGCCATACCGCTATGCTGTCTCCTGGTGGAATACAGACCTTCGGGACTTAAGAAAGAGGGCACAACAAGCCAGGAAAACTTACCAACATGCACGTGCCCATCGTCCCCCACCTGAGGTTGAAGCTGCCAGGGAGGCATATCGGGTAGTTAGAAACATGTACACCAAGGAAATGCGTAAGTGTAAGAAGGAATCATGGCACACCCTGGTCTCTACTATTGGCAATGAAGACCCATGGGGCATCGGGTTCTGCATCGTCACCAATTGGCTGCCTAGAGGTGAGGTTCTTAGTACAACTCTCAAACCGGATGGCTCTTCAACCTTTACCTGGTCTGACTCAATAAACAATATTCTTGATTCCATTTACCCTACTGAATTTTCAGCGATGTCACTGGAGCAACAGCAGTTCATCGACAGTAATCAAGCTTATCAGCCAGAGGCTATGGAACTGCCCTTCACTATGTTAGAGATGAATATGGCTCTGGCTAAAATGAAAGATGGCAAAACGCCAGGTGCTGACTTACTCGAAGTCGACGTAGTCAAGAAATTCACTGAAGGCTACCCCACCACACTCTTGAGCCTCCTCAACAGGTACCTTGCTGAAGGAACTTACCCTGTACCCTGGAAGACTGCTACTCTCAAGCTGATCCTGAAAAATTCAGATAAACCGCCCCAACTTCCTGCCTCCTACCAACCAATTGCTCTGCTCTCCGTTTTGGCCAAGCTTCTAGAACGACTTCTGCTGTATCGCCTTTCCACCTGCTATACCGATAAGCAACTCACCTCACCATGTCAGTTTGGATTCAAGACAGGCTCCAGCACTGAAGACGCTATACACAACTTGATTACCCAGGCCACACATACAACTTCAAAGTATACTCTAGCCATCATGGTGGACTTTACTGGTGCCTTCGATCGACTGTGGTGGCCCAGTGTCCTTCGGAGGCTTCGGCAGGCAAACACTTCCAAAAACATATACAATAGTCTAAAATCCTATCTTAGCAATAGTAAATTACAAGTTGTAAACAAATACCAGTCTATGACAAGATGCATTCACCGGGGTTGCCCCCAGGGCTCTGTCCTTGGGCCATTCCTCTGGTCCATTGGTCTCGACGAGTTCCTGGGTTTGATCTGGGTGGAGCCAAACCCTTAGCCTTCGCTGATGATCTTGTTCTGGTGGTTCAAGGTGACACAAGAGCAGCACTGGAAGCAAAAGCAAATACAGCTATGGAAAAGCTCCAAAACTGGGCAGCATTCCACAACCACTCAATTTCTGGTGAGAAAACAAAATCGATTCTCCTCAAGGGAAAGCTACAAATATGCAGGCCTCCAACAGTGAAGTTAAATAACA
Source organism: Mastigoproctus giganteus (assembly GCF_048544385.1). Classification (NCBI taxonomy): domain Eukaryota; kingdom Metazoa; phylum Arthropoda; class Arachnida; order Uropygi; family Thelyphonidae; genus Mastigoproctus; species Mastigoproctus giganteus. Next base: position 177,085,400 of record NC_143579.1, on the reverse strand, counting down.
TCCCTATACGTCTCTACACAGAAGTCAAATACCTGGGAATCTACATTGACACCGGTCTTTCCTTTCACTCTCATCTGAAGTACTTATCTACAAAAATCCAAATGGCGCCTCCGTAGCCAGGTGGGAAGGAGCAGCAGTGCGTAGCACACGCTTCTTGATTAGACCAGGGTTCGAGCCCGTCACCACCAAATACGGAGGATGCGGAAAGGTCAAGGAATGACCACCGCATATTCTCGGAGCAATATGGCCTTAGTTGCTAATGCTCCTAAAAAAAAAAAAAAAAACCAAACCACAAAAATCCGAAAGTATAAGGCCATGATAAGAAGAGTCAGCAGAGCGGGCTGGGGTTTGAAGCATAAAGCTTTGTCTCTCATCTATAAAGCGGTGTTTCTCCCAATTGTGTGTTATGGAACCTCAGTTTGGTGTACAAAGGCCATCCTGGAAAAGAACAAGTGTAAACTTGACTCAGTACAAAGATTCATGCTGTAGTCTATCTGCAGGGCATGTTGCACTGTCAGCACCCCTGCCCTACAGGTTATTACTGGATGCTTGCCACTCTATCTTGAGGTGATTAAAAGGGGACTTTACCATCGATTAAAGAAGGGAATTCCGACACAGTTGTTTAATCTTCAACTGCAGCTTACCAATGACCTGAAACAAGAAAGAAAACGTATCTTCAAACACCTTCAAGGACTTTAGCAGCATTCAGGGAAACCACGCCCAAAGGAGAAATTACCAGAAGATTCCTCCCAGCCATTGACATGACTTTCCCAAAGTATCCTTCCTGGTTTTCACCTGGTCTGCAAGTTACATTCCTGATCACAGGACATGGGCCCTTTCAACAGAAATTGACAGCAATGAGAATTGAAAGCAATCCATTCTACCACTGTGGCGAAGAGGAGTCATAGGGGCACCTCATGTATGAGTGCCCTGCTTACGATGATTGTAGGCTCAAAATTTTTACTGAAATCCAGGAGAACCCTCGTAACCATGAAACATACCTGCTTCAGCATGAAACAACATACAAAGCATTAACGAGTTACGCACAAGCTGTCTTTACCATCAGACGGGCAAAGTTTGCTGAACTTAGAGCTGCTCAGAACAACAACCCTCAAGTGGAAACACAAACTGGGGTCAGATAGCATTTTCCCAACTGATAAAAGAGTAAGACTGAAGATTAAAATACTATGCTGGCTTCATCATGGTTGGCACTCCTTAAAAAGCTGACTCCCAGAGAGTGCTTGGCCTTTGGCACTCGCACAGTGGCGCCTGCCCCTGTGACTTTTGATCCCTCTACTCATCCCCTATTGGGGAAGCTATCGTTTTCGTGAGCGGGTGGCAGTACCGAAATGCTTTAGATGCTGTAAGTTCGGCCACTCCAGCCACGTCTGTTCCCAGACAGTCCCAACATGCGGACATTGCACTGAAAAGGGACACGAATATAAAGAATGCCCACACAAAGACAAGGAAGCCACATGCGCAAATTGTAAAACAATGAAACTCGAATATACACACTCAATCAGGGATCCTAACTGCCCAATCTATATAAAAGCCAAGAGCACCTACCAAAACAGAATCGATTATGGGTACAAAAATTAAGAAATATAACACAACCATGATAAAAATAATACAAACAAATGCCCAGCGAGCAAAAGCGGTGGCTGACCAGATTCGGGTCAAGGCCGATGAAGAGAACATAGACGTTATTATATTACAGGAGCCGTATGTCCATGCAAGGCGGGTGGCGGGCTACCCATTACAATATAAAGTGATCCACACAGAAGAAGACACCCCGTGGGCGGCGGTATTGGTCAGAAACAAGAATATTACCGCAACAAGAATAACGCAACTATGCACGGCTTGGGCAGCCTGTGCCCAACTCATCACAGCACTGGGTTCCCTCTACTTGGTGGCTCTATACAGTAGACCGGGACAAGAAATAGAGATCGCCATCAACTACCTACGCTACCTACAGAACATCCTGCCAAACGAAAGAATCATAATAGGCGCGGATGTAAACTGCCGCTCCCCGCTATGGTATAGCGCTACAGATGATAGAAAAGGGACAGCAAACGGACAGCAGCTTGAGAATTACCTGACAGGATCACAGTTAGCGGTCCTAAACCAGCCACACCAGTTACCGACATTCTGTAACACCCTCTGGGAGGCCACAATCGACATATCCTTAGCCACTAGGAACCTGGCGAACCACGTGGCCGACTGGAGGGTGGAGGAAGCCTGGACCACCTCGGATCACCGAGTTATAACTTGCACAATAACAAGAACAATGACAAGAGCAACAACAATCAACCAACGATGCCATAGATATGCAGTTGCCAAAGCGGACTGGCCGCTATTCAAAGAACTACTAACCACAGCGATCAACAGTAACCCACTAACCCTGAACCCATTGAACAGCCCAGACGACCTGCAGAAAGTTACTACGGAACTGATGACAACTATCAGTAACCAAGCAATAAGAAAAAAACACCCCCAACTGGGGGCAGTACCCTGGTGGACTCGAGAAATTGCCATGCTCCGGCGGCAAACGATAAAAGCAAGGAAGGACTTTCAGAGGGCCCGCAGATCATGGCCTGCAAACGAAGTCGAAGTCCTGAGACAACAATATAGGGAGATAAGAAACCGCTATACTGATGCCATTAAGAAGAGCAAAAGACGCTCTTGGGAGCTCTTAGTATCCACAGAAGGAAACACTAACCCCTGGGGCCTAGTCTATAAGGTAACCACCAACAAAATGCCCAGAGGGGACGTGAATGCCACAACCAGGACCCGGCAGGGAAACCTTACCACGACCTGGGAGCAGTCGATGGACAATATACTGGACACAATCTACCAGAAACCAGCGATGCCGATACTAACAGCACAGAGAGAAATATGCGAGAGCAATGCCAGTTACACCAATCAGGCAATGGAGCCCCCCTTTACCAATGACGAGCTCAGCGTGGCAGCTAGTCGAGTAAGAAGCAAGAAATGCCCAGGTCTCGACATGATTGAGCCGGAAATCTTAAAGAAAACTGTTGAATACGCACCGTACCTATTGCTCACCTTATACAACAGATGCCTGGAAGCCGGCCACTTTCCAAAGGCATGGAAAACGGCCAACTTAAAACTAATTCCAAAAAAACCCCAAAAAAACCCAGAAAGCCCAGATGCATATCGACCCATCGCACTGCTCTCGGTGGTAAGTAAAGTATTCGAAAGACTACTTCACAGAAGAATAATTGCTCACTACGGAAAAGCTGGACTCCATGCCGCGAATCAGTATGGCTTCAAGCCAGGGACCTCGACAGTGGACGCACTGGGAAACCTACTCAGGACGGTACAAGAATGTAGAAACAAGTACCTGCTTCTCATCTCGGTTGACTTTGCTGGGGCGTTTGACTCACTTTGGTGGCCAAGCGTCCTGGCGAGGTTGAGGGAGGCACGGGTGCCAACAAACCTATTCAAGGTCATGGAAAACTATTTATCACATAGAAGAGTGGAGATCAATGTAGAATACCATAAGGTCACAAGAGAAGTACACAGAGGCTGTCCGCAGGGGTCGGTGCTGGGACCACTCCTGTGGAATATGGTGTTAGATGAGTTCTTAGTGATGGATCTGGGACCCGTCAGGACACAAGCATTCGCTGATGATCTGATATTGACCGTGGGAGCGGATTCCCGGGCCCAGTTGGAAACCCACGCAAACCAAGCACTGCAGCAACTCCAGCAATGGGCCGCAAAACACCAGCTAACAATTTCACCCACAAAGACCTCTTCAATCCTGCTTAAAGGAACCCTGCAATTGCGACGACCACCGCAAATAAAAATTAACAATGTCACCATTAAGTTTGTAAACCAACTTAAGTACCTAGGCGTGGTGCTGGACAACAACCTCTCGTTCCAGCTGCACCTAAAGTACATAAGAAAAAAAATCAGGAGCTATTCTGCACTGGTAGCCAGAGTTACTAGGAAAGATTGGGGACTCAAAAAAAGAGCCCTGACGCTATATTACAGGACAACGTTTCTCCCAGCAATTACTTACGCCTCAGCAATTTGGTTCCCAAAAACTGCACTGGCAGTGAATAGAAGAATTCTGGACATGATCCAAAGGACCATACTCTTAACTACGACGCGTGCGTGTAGTACAGTGAGTACTCCAGCACTACAGGTACTCGCTGGAGCGCTTCCTTTGGACCTGGAGGTCGTTCGCACAGGTCTGCTATACTTGCTATCCAGGGGAGTGGCGGCCACACATCTGGACTACACAACTGACCCAGCGAACAACCTAAAAACGGAAAAAACTAGATTACAGAACCACCTGCTAAAATTATGGCAGAGAAGATGGACGGAGACCACCAAGGGTGAGATAACCAGAAGATATCTACCTGACCTCCAGAAAATCTACCCAAAACAGCCGACCTGGTACTTCCCAGGGTACCATTTGACATCTCTAATAACAGGACACGGACCCTACAATGAGAAGCTGCACGGATTCGGACTCACTGAGGACCCAAACTGTACGTGCGGGGAGACAGAAAGCTGGAATCACATAGTGTACGAGTGCCCACAATATGAAGACCTCAGAGGAGTACTTATAACAAAAATAAGATACCTACCAAAAGGATTGGAATCCCATTTCATAGATACTGAGGATGAATATAGAGCATTATCCCAGTTCGCACAAGACCTCTTCATCAGGAGAAGGACATTAATCACCATCTACAATGACTGACATCAAGTACCACTATTGAGACACCAGCCAGCACAATGTAAAGGCTGCAACTAAAGATGAGGGACACAAGCACAAGGACGGAGCTTGCCCCATGAATAAAGAAACTTGAAACAATAGCTGCCAATAGCCATATGGCGATCTGAAGAGGGCACTCTAGCCTCCTTCACCTTTAAACCTACTTCCCTGGGGGGAGGGGGGACATTTTCGTCCTCCTCTCCTCTCCACCCTATATCTTCTACTCTGGTGGGACATGGGCATGTCCCACTGAAAACTGGGGCTACCTACTCTATTGGCCCCATATTTCTGTCTTTCTCCCCCCAGCCTTCTGCCTCCCCCCCTCTCTATCTATAAGCTAGCGAAAGCCCTACCCAAAAACCTAACATATCTAAATTACCTTACGCCCATAACTTGGCCTAGCAAAACTAAGCGATTCTACCCCTACGTCGACGCGTTTCTGTCTCTTTTTTTTTTTCTTTTTTTTTTTTTTTTTTTTTTAAGGTCCTAGCCGCCGAAATCTCAGGAAATTAAGTGGCAGGACCTGCCAGAGTGAAACAGACTACTGGGTTCCTGGTCTGCCTCCACGGGGCGTAAGTGGGGCAACGTTGGGCCTCAGTAGGGGCCCAGCGGCTAAATGACCAGATGAACAACGGTACAAGGCATCACACATATACAAAGTCCATACACTTTTAAATCTCTGGCTTTTCCAGTCAACTGGTTCACCCACAATGTAAACTACGCGGAGATGGGGGGAACCCCTTGTGCCGTTTGACCCTAAATACACTTACACTTACACTTACTCATCCCCTATTTCTCCTTACTCGGGTGAACTGCCTTCTCTATCTGTTCACTTTAGCTTGTTCCTCACATTCAGACCCCCCTTCCTCTTGTTCACCAGGCCTTCTGTTCTCTTTCTCTCTCTCTCTTTTTTTTTTTTTTTTTTTAACTTAGTCTTCGTCCAGGACGCTCAGGCGACCCTGGCGGAGACCAGCCAGAGAATAAAGGGCAGCCTGGCTACCTCCTAGCAGTGTGTGCGGGCAATGTGAAGTCCCACCAGGGGCCCTGCGGCCAAATGCCAGGACACCCAACAGAACCTAACGCAATATGTCATATACAACAGACAACACTTTTCTGGCATTTACAGTAGTTCTGTATTTCTTCACAGCGTACATATGGCACAGATGTGAGAAATCACAGGTGGCGCCTGACCTAACACTATGCACTATGTATTTATCATTATCAGTATATTTGAATAATTACATAGTTAGGAAAATTATTAAAATAAAAAAAAATAAATAAATAAATAAAGCTATCATTAGAGGCAGAAAAATACACAATCCTCCACATGATGCCCAATGCATAACCGATATTAAGTATAAAATTAAAATATGCCAATAGTACAGCAAAACTGTTGAGTGAAAATTTAAACATAATAGTTAAATTAACATAAAGGTTAAATCAACAGGGAGGGGAAAGCAAAAGTAACAAGACTAAAATTGTTGCCGAAAGTCTCTGAATGATTTAGAAATCCAATTAAAAATAATTCCATTTTAAATTTAAAATTAAAGCCAATTATATAGAAATTTAGCTGTGCACCCTAGTAAGGTGCCAGTTCCAAAATACGTGAAATATCACCAATAGAGACTAAACAAACTACGAAAATAAAACAAAGTAACAAAAATAATAGACTGACCATTATGCATCATATCGACAAAGGACCATGAGGCAAATAATGGTCATGGAATCGCTGCATTTCAATCGCTAGACTAATCATCGCAAAGGTGAACCGATCGATGGACCAAACCACCCTCCTATCCTCCGATTGAACCACCAATACATATATATATATATGTGTATATATATACTAAATAGATACGTTATAGTGTAAAGTTAATATCTTTAAAGTTTGAAAATCCATATAGCCATAGTCCTGCCATATCTCCAGTATACATGAAAACCAAAATATAAATCATATTAAGTAAATTAATAAAATAATAAAATAATAAGCCCAACACAGGAAAATTATTTTGCAAGGAACTTTGTCGAGGGCTAAACCCTTACAAAATAACCAACCCATGCTAGACTGAGCCATCGGTTTCTGTTATCATCTGCCTGTATACTAACGCCAAAATAATATAATAGTGGAAAAATTTAGTATAACATTAACGTAAGATTTGAGACAAATGTAAGTCTAGAATGCCAAAACAACAAGTGTCGTACCGTAATACATAACAACAATTTATAAATGATACAGGCTGGATGATATTATGTATATGTATCATTTATAAATTGTTGTTATGTATTACGGTACGACACTTGTTGTTTTGGCATTCTAGACTTACATTTGTCTCAAATCTTACGTTAATGTTATACTAAATTATTCCACATTTCCACTATTATATTATTTTGGCGTTAGTATACAGGCAGATGATAACAGAAACCGATGGCTCAGTCTAGCATGGGTTGGTTATTTTGTAAGGGTTTAGCCCTCGACAAAGTTCCTTGCAAAATAATTTTCCTGTGTTGGGCTTATTATTTTATTATTTTATTAATTTACTTAATATGATTTATATTTTGGTTTTCATGTATACTGGAGATATGGCAGGACTATGGCTATATGGATTTTCAAACTTTAAAGATATTAACTTTACACTATAACGTATCTATTTAGTATATACATAACGTCCGATGTAATGTTCGATCGTTTGATGGCATTAATTGGGTGTTCTATATATTACACTTTAACTATAATTTTACATCTTTACAACCTAAACTCAGTAATTTTATGGATGCTTTATGTGTATATATATATATATATATTCAAAATAATAGAATGTAATTTAGAATATAGACAGTATTGCATTTTGTCATCAAGCCTTAAATGCAAAAAAAGAGTTGAAAAACAACTGAATTAGAAGACCAGGGAATTGTTCATGTAAAGTACATATTTACTATTTGATATAATGTTGTTTCTAAGACAGAATATAATCCTAATATTTGGTACTCTGAAACCTCTAACATCTCTCAATGTAAGGTAAGGGTATTTTAACCTTACATTGCTAATTAAACCATACATTGCTAACGTACCACATTCTTTTAAATGCCAAAAATGTGGCCGCTCCCAGAATGTATGCAGAGTTTTAGCCACTTGTGCTGCTTGCGAAGCACATGAACACATTCATACAGGCTGTAAATAAATCAGATCATTTAAAATATCCAGTGCATTAGACCACTGCCTACCCCAGAGATTGTTCCTTTGGAAAAAAAAAAAAGAGCAGGGAGTCAAAACTGAAAAATGTCACTTACCAAGAAGCCTGTTCCATGCCCAATCTTTGAATGAACAGGGTTTCAGTTGGAAAAGAGACCATTACCAATTTTCATCACAGTACATGTACGACAACCAACTAATGTTAATTGTGTACTCTAAAGAGTTTCTGGTAAGAACCATGTTAAATCAACTAGTAAATGAACATCATTTATAATATCAAGGAGCCCCGGCATTTGTCAGCTGAGCCATAAAACTGAAGTAAGCTAGATTTGTGATGGTTAAAATCATTCAAGAAAATTGCTTCCTTGTTAAGAGAGTTAGACTGAAGAAAGTTATATTTCACAGAAGGTAACTTTGTTCCAAAAGCTGGACTATTTATATTGCACTGACGTCATTGAGGTAAAAGTTTTGATGGAGTGACTACACAATGTGTGAAATTTTTCTGTTTGGTATACAAAGAGTTATATACTTCGTGGTGAAGATGGCTTTAATGTAGTAAATAAAAAATGCCTCCCCCCCCTTCAAGCATCCATGCAACCTAGACTCCTTCCAGTCAAAGCTGGCAGAGTAGTGACTACAAGTTTCTATTTTGGTTGATAAGGTTGTCTTCTAGGGAATGATCAGTAATTTCAGTCTGGTGGACTCTAGTGGCTGACCTACAAAAATCCCAAAAAATGAAAAGCTATTCTCTTGAAATGAAAGGAATGTATGTCCTTGTCACTACTTCAAAAGACATGACATCATGGCTCCATTAAACAAAATGATGGTGTTGCACTATTGTCTAATGTCACAGAAGATTAGCGATTATTCTGAGTGGTGAGAATGCCACACCGTGATCCTTGTTTATGTTGGTTCATAATATGAACCAACAACCTCCCACATATTATGTGGGTGGTTATTTTCAGCAGTCTAGGTACAGTAGGTTATGCCTTGTGCAAGGTGCTAGCAGATGATTTGGGTTATTGAAATTCAGACTGCTTTTCTCACTGATGGGATCCGAATATCAGCACCACTAGCAGTTGAAAATTCTGAAAGAGGTGATCTGATTGAAGTGTATAAGGCCTTGAATGGACTGGACAGCCTCAATGCTGATGGGATTCTTCCTCTTGCTCAGATTACAAACCTGAGGGGGGCATAAACTGAAATTGAGGAAAGACAGTTGTCGAATAGATGGGCAGAAATTTGCCCTTAGCCAATGAGTAGTTGATTGTTGGAACAAACTTCCATCTGTCATTGTGGAAGTTGATAGCTTAAATAAATTCAAGGAAGAAATAGACAAAATTTGGAATGAATGGATGGGTGAAATGGGAAGTTTTTTTTTTTTTTTTTTTAGCTTGCTTTCTTGCACCATAAAAAAAAAAAAAGTAAACTGCAGCCATTATCAACCCACTGCAGGATGGAAGCCTCCTCAACAATTCGTGCTGAGGGAAATGGACCATAATCTGTCATGCTGGTCCAGTGCGGGTTGGCAGATCGACCATATTTAGCAGTCAGGGGCTTGAACCCCAGTCTACTCAAACAAAGAGCATGTGCTACTGCACTCTCATTCCTGCTGACCACTCGGCTATGGAGTCCTCATTTGTCTCTACTAATGCTTATATAATAAATTTCTCTTAATTCTTTAGAGATATTCTAGGCCAGAAGAGTTGAAAAATTCATTGAGTTCATGCATATTAAGTTATGAATAGCAGCTGAATTTTCAGCACCACAGTCACAGTAGGCTGTGAATTTTTTGTGGAAAACATGAGTTTAAACCTGCAGTCTCCTTACTTGTGATCATACATGCTAACCACTGGACCACAGCCAGTCCATAAATGTAGTCGGACATTTTATATATTTATGCCTTCCAATTGTGCAAAAACTTTAAAGTTAATTTTATTTAATGATTAATATTTTTAAATTGAGTAAATAATTAATTAATCCTCTTTTCTAATTTTAGCCATATCTCTGCATAAAATCATCTGAAATACAGTCAGCTGTTCTACATTTAAATAGTGTCCATTTTAATTACAAGATAAAAACAAAGGTAAATTATGGAAAATTATTTTTTAAAGAATTAACATGTTCACTGCTGGCTTGAGCTATGACTTTAATGAACTGCATTCAAAAATTAATTGATTGATTTAATCTGTATTGGAGAGGCAGAGACATTTTTGGCTTTCTCCTCACTGTAACTGAATTAGTCAGCTGCTAGCAAAGGTTGCTTGACAAAAATATCTGGTTTTTCATCCCTGTGGATTAAAACCCCTTCACACACACACACATATGCATCAATGCACAGTGAACATGTTAAGAAATTTACTGATTCTTTCTACAGGAACTCTTGTGCAATGAAATTGAAACATTTTTATTCTTACTAAGAATATTGGTTCTGAAACTGATTTTTACTGTTCACTATTATGACTGAAATGTGTTAAGGGCTTTAGCCACAGGCTGCGAGAGATTTAGACAACGTACAAGTTAGTGCAAACGCATCATATTAGTACACAGCTAAACTCTGAATTAGCACAAATATGCAAAGGCGGCATCGTTTAAGTTATATCTCATATTTGAATACCATCACAACGAGTTGCCATGATATTGCACTACCTCGAATAAGTAACACTTCACCAAAGGAGAAGACTGTTGTTACTTTTTCTCAGTGGATACCACCACCCAGACGGCACTGTTTCAGGGCTATTTGGCCCTTCTTCGGTGGGTAGGTAGGTACCCTAGTGATGCAATGATGACAAAATTGTTATGAAGTATAACTCCACAATATGAGAGATGCGTGATGGTGTATAATATAAATTAAGACTGAAATGTGTTAAGGGCTTTAGCCTCAGGCTGCGAGAGATTTAGACAACGTACTGGTGTGGTGGTATCTGCTGAGAATAAGTAACAACAGTCTTCTCCTTTCGTGAAGCATTACTTATTCGAAGTAGTGCAATATCACACCAACTCGTTGTGAAGGTATTCACAATATGAGATATAACTTAAACGACGCAGCCTTTGCATATTTGTGCTAATTCTGAGTTTAGCTGCCTACTAATATGATGCGTTTGTACTAACTTGTACGTTGTTCACTATTATACACTGGTGTTCAAAGAAAGTGCATCACCTAAGAATTTCTCATTTCTAACCTTTTTTCGCGATGATATGTTAAATTAATGACTAGCATCACAAATAGAAATATAAACAAAAGATATTTATTAATAGTTAAGGCAAAGCTAAGTAATATTTGACAGGTGCTCTCAAAATATTCCAAAATGAGCATTTGCAGCCTTTATACAACAGTTTTGATAAACATGACGACTATGGCTGAAATGTTATCAGAAGTCCCCCCCTCAATTTGCTTCAGTTTATCATTTTAAATGGAAAACAAAATGAAAAGTTTACCAGGTGCAAACTAATATTTAGTTGATCTGCCTCTAGCCCTGATGACAGAAGCACACCGTCGAGGCATTGACAAGATCAATTTCTGAAGATAATCAACTGATAGTTCGTGGTTCCAAACACGAATAATGGCTTGATGATATCCAGCTCAGGACCCTGGATATTATCATTCTTCTCTTTCTTGGTGATTCCCTTCTACTTCTGACACACACACACACACACACACACACCACACACACACACACACACACACACACACACACACACACACTCTCTCTCTCTCTCTCTCGGGGTAATTCAGAATTTTTTTTTTTTTTTTTTTTGCATGGTGCAGCATAAGCCTCAGGCTTCCTTCCGCCATTTGGCTAATAATAATAATAATAACGATATAGAGAACTGTTGGCATCCTGTGGAATCTGCAGTTACCAGAAAGAAACCAAATACCCTTCGTGAACTTCAGGAAGCCATAATTCGTGTTTGGCGGTAGGGAACTATCAGTTGATTATGTTCAGAAATTGATCTTGTCAAGGTGTGCTGCTGTCATCAGGGATACAGGTGGTTCAAGTAAATATTAGTTTGCACCTGGTGAGCCTTTCATTTTGTTTTCCATTTAAAATTATAAATTGAAGGCTTCTGATAACATTTCAGCCATAACTGTCGTGTTTACCAAAACTGTTGTATAAAGGTTGCAGATGCTCATTTTGGAATATTTTAAGAGCACCTGTCAAATATTACTTAGCTTTGCCTTAACTATTAATAAATATCTTTTGTTTATATTTCTATTTGTGATTTCTATTAGTCATTAACATAACATACCATTTCAAAAAAGGGTTAGAAATGTGAAATTTCTTGGTGATCCACTTTCTTTGAACACCAGTGTATAATAGTGAAACAGTAGGATCCAGGTCTGGGCTATTTCCTGGCCAGCTAAGAGTTCTAATGGATCTTTCTTCCAACCATTTTTTCACCTGTAACAAATATAAACACATTACTGTCGAACCTCTAATGCAGAAATGAAGCTTGAGTAACTACAGAAGTGCCTACTTACACATTTTGCCAATGACAAGGATCAGAGTCATCCTGAAAGATGCAGTTACTTAACATGTTAAGTAACTGCATCTTTCAGGTTGGAATGGTCTCTAATGGTTGGCAGCAATTTGCCTTTCAATATAGCCAGGTATCCATTGGCATTTACGGAACCTTTTATAAACTGCAGGTGACCTAATCGGTGTTACGAAATGCACCCCTATATCTGTAGACACCATACAGTTTGGATGTTATTCTTCACCACATTTACGGTGAATCGTTTTTCTCCCATCAGAGCCATGCAGGTTGAATTTCTTCTCATCTGAGAAAATAACTGACTTCCACTGCTCGTGGGTTCCATTTGACATGCTCCTTACACCAATTAATCGGGCCTTTTTCATTTATTTGTGTGAGGAGGGGCTTCTTCTTAGGACGATGGGCTACAAGTTCATTTTTTAAGAGGCATCTTCTGACTATTACTGCACTTGCTACCACTCCTGTATGTTCTTCCCATTCTCTTTTCAGCTCAGATGAAGAAGCTTTACGGTTTTTAAGACATAAGCATGTCAAAACGTGGTCCTGTTTTGACGTAGAGACTCATTTGCGTCCAGTTCCTTTTTTCTTATCAGCAGAACCAGTATTTTATTGTTCCTTTACATGAGGAAGGATGTTCCTCATGTAAAGCAACAGTGGCACTCTTTCTTCGTGGTATCAACTGCACATAACTCGACATCCTGACACATGCAAGGAATGACTTTAACTCTTGCTGAGCATGCTTATACAGCTGAAAGTAAAGGCTGATGCATTACGTCATCACCTACACATGTCAATCTTATTTGATGCAATATGTAAGAAATATTGCCATATACTTACATTATTCGGACAACAACTACAATTTTAAATGGTGATGCACTTTCTTTGAACACCAGTGTATTTTTGTAAACTACGTATAAAATAAATTACAGACAGATGATATAAGTGCATTCTAAGTATAACTGAGATCCTGCTTCAATAAGCTTATAATGATTATTGTACATGTTATAGCTGTATAACATGGGTATAATATATGGCAATAGCTCTATTTTTCTTCCTCGGAGTTTTTCTTGTAAACTGATCGCACATGTAGTACAAATTGCTACAGTGATTCAGACAGTTCCTGTTCTTCTGCTTAAACATTTTAATATTATGATTCTAAGAAAAATGTAGAAGAAACAAACAGTATACAGTAAATACACAGATAATTACACGTAATCACACTTCAATCCTCTTTCTATTTCTGAAAGAGATACAGCTAGGAGGTGGACAAACAAGGTTGAACATGTTCACCCTACCAACATTACTATTGTCTCGAAGCACATTATTAAGCACAAAGATTATTATTTGCAGGTAATACTGTAGAGCAGTTTTAGCATTAGCATTTTTAGAAGCATATGATGCAAGAAAGTAAGCTTATACAGCATCAGCCAAAAAAAGGAAAACCCTTCTCATTTCACCCACCCATTCACTCCAAAAGTTTGTCTAGTTCTGCCTTGAAGTTATTTAAGCTGTCAACTTTCATGATGACAGATGTAAGCTTATTCCATGAATAAACCACCTGCTAAAGGCAAACTTCCACACATCTAAACTGTCTTTCCTCAATTTGAATTTATGCCCCCTCAGGTGCGGCATCTGAGCAGGAGGAAGAATCCCATCAGCATTAAGCTTCCTCAAACCATTCAAGGCCTTGTACACCTCAGTCAGATCACCTCACAAGTGCATAGCCTTGAGACACTGCAATTTGCAGAACTTAAGCCTTTCTTTGTAAGAACTACCCTTTGTTCCATTCACCAATCTCATTGCTCTTCTCTACCCATTCCAGCAGCTCTATATCCTTCCTTAAATGAGGCCGCCATACCTGTACTCAAGGTGCAGCATAACCATGGTATTATACAAGGGATAATCACCTCCTTATCCCTGCTAGCAAGGATAAGGAGGTGTACAAGGCCTTGAATGGTTTGTCTATATATCATTGACAAAGCCCCCAGGAGCTGTCCTGGTAGCTCTGCACTTCTCAAAGAATGTCTTGTCTGACTGCACAATTATTACCAGGTCTGTTTTTATTCTCCTCTAGCATGAGCATAATACCACACAGTTGATAACTTATTCTAGGATAGATCTTTCTAGTAGACCTTGTTTCAGTAGCTCACCTTGATGACTGTCGTTAACCACCCTTCCAACCTTTGTATCATCTGCAAACTTAGACATTATTCCTGATATACCTTCATCAGTATCATTGATAAATATTGAAAACAACAATGGATGCAGCACTGAACTGTGGGGAACTTAACTAATAACAGTAGTGTACAAAGTGCTGTGCCCATTGATAACCACTCTGTCTTCTTCCACTTAACTAATCCTTTATCCATAGCAGTGACTTACCCTTAATGCTCCTTTGGTGCAGTTTGTACAGTAGTCTTTTATGTGGGACAGTATTGAAAGCTTTCCTGAAATCCAGGTATATGATGTCAAAATTATTTCTTCCATCCAATTCCTTGGTCGCTGCATCAAAGCGACCGAAGTAAAAAGTAGATGATGGCTAAAGGGCAAAAGTATATAACATTGTACAGCAGATATAATCTTTTAAGTGCACAAAAGGTGATATTGCCACTAATGATATTAAGAGATCTGAGGACTCAATTAACAAGTACTGATTAACGTTGGCAAAAAGTTGTGAATTAGGATTTAATTTGAAAGTATATGTAATTTTGCCGAGACAGTATAGGAGAGAGTATATGTTGAGAGCCCTGTCAATCAGTTTGGTCCTGAAGAGAATGTTCAAGGCTCATGGGGTAAAATTTTTTTTCTGCATTTTGTGCTTGCTAACAGGATAATCTGTTTTTACAGGGATGGAATACACTTAAATAGTGGGGGTGCAAAACTATTTTCTGATGTTGTCAAGGCAGTGATAGATGGGTTGGAAAACTGCTAGCTTTGGAGTACGCAGACGTAATTTAATTAGAGCCACTGGTAGGTGGTAGATGACTTTCATCAACCGGTGAAATATCACCACTTTATCTCCAGATTCTTAATGCATGAAGAATCACTACTGATAATGAAATCAAGAGTATTACTCCCACTAGTTGCCTCCCGAACATGCTGATGTAGAAAACAATCATCCAATAAATCCACAAAACCTTGCTAGTGTGTGAGTGACCAACCCACAAATTCCAGTCAATATTTGGGAAATTAAAATCCCCCATTATAAGACTCTTTGATTTACTGGCCCACACCATTTCCCTGTACAGTTTCTTATTATACTCATCAGAGTCATTAGGCCTATAGCACATTCGTACTCTCAATTTTGATCTCCCAATGCTTATGTCACACCATGCTGACTCGACACTGCACTGTCCAGCGATGTCGACTGTCTTCACTTCCTTGGATTTTATGTGTTTCTTAACTAATAGCATAACACCTCCTCCCTTCCTATCCTGTCTATCCTTTCTGTAGACGTTGTACTCCCAAAATTCCAGTTCTGCATTCCTTATATCTGTGTGACACCACGTCTCTGATATCCCAACAATATCCACCTTTGATGCTTTGAGCAATACCTCAAATTCATCAAATTTATTCACCAAACTCCTAGCATTTTTGTACACACAAGGAGCCGACCGGGCTAGCCAGGTGGATAAAGTGCATGCCTGGCAACCCAAAGGTCGCGGGTTCGATTCCCGCCTCGTGCTTGGATCAAAGTACTGAAAAAACCTTGGGAGGTGCATTATGGCCACAGAAGCCTATGCGCCAAAAAAAAAAAAAAAAATGTACACACAAGTATACATGCACCTATTCCTATTCTTAGCTACCCTAACACAACCCATGTGTTTACTTGTACCACAATGACTCCCAGCAGTCTCTGAAATATCCTGCATCTTGTTTTCCAGGCTTCTGCTCATTCCAATTGAAGCAGTGCAAGAATCAGTTTCACCTCTGCCAGTGGTTACTGTTAATCTTGTATCCCCCCTAAGCTAGCAGTTTTCGGACCCACTTAACACTGCCTCGATATCATCAGCAAATATTCTTACACCCCTTCTATTTAAGTGTATCCCATTTCTGTAGAAGCAGTCTCTTCTGTTAACAAGTACAAACCAGGCTGAAAAAAATTCTACCCCTTGAGCTTTGCACAATCTTTCCATTGTCGAATTGATCGACAAGGCTCTCATCATATACTCTCTCTCCTATCGTGTCTGGGCAGAATTGCAGACAGTTTCAAATTCAACCCTAATCACAGCTTTTTTTCAACAGTGACCTGTACTTGTTAAATAATTCTGCCGGTTTCATACTCTTTATATAATTAGTGCCAACGTGTACAACTATATCACCTTTTGTGCCCTTAAAAGATGATATCCGCTCTACAAAGCCATCCACCTTTGCCCCTGGCAGATATACCCTGGTCCTGTTCCACCTATCCTTTTTACAAAGCATGTTCCCCGTTTCCCCGACAGTAGAGTCACCAACAACTACTAGTTCCTGTGGGACCAGCGCATTCTGCCTTGGGGATTGCTGCTGTGTTGCGTGATGACCAGTGCAAGCTCTGGCGTTGATGTGGGCAGCTGAGAGCTTGATGGGCCCCTCAATATAGATCCTTCGAGGGCATCCAACCTATCCTTCAAGCTCTGATATATGCCCACAACAACGCCGAGTTGTTGCCTGATTTTGTTACACTCCTTGCATCGCGTGCACACACAAAGACATCCCCCATGGCAATATCATGTCCTGTACCCGAATGCTCCACAAACATCATGCAAGCAGTACATTTTAAAAGGCTGTGATTCAGAGGGCAACTGCCCCCCTCAGTTCTCCTCTGAGCCACAACACTCCCTCCCATTAGCTTGAGCCTTTTGCTTTGTTGCTCTGGTCTTTGTCATTATTTCGATTTAATTTCAATAAAATTTCAGTTTCAGTACAAAATTATAAACCTAAACTTGTATCCCAACACAGTTATAACGCTATATATATTTTTCTATATCAAATATGTAGAATTCCATTTATATAACTTCCGTATCAAGTTATGTATTAATTAATTATGTTACATTTGTAATCTAAGTCGTTATATGTATTTAGTTTAATTTAATTGACAACAAAGTTTAACAAAATTAATAGATTTTACTGATTAATTGACAATATTATATTATATACTATACTATACTAACACTATCTAGTTCGGAATATAACGTTGTATCGTATGACAATGGCGTCAAGTTACGAACAGTGAATCGACGGACACTTAAGTATTAATTAACTTCCAAATCTCACTGTCTCAATTCAGAATAAACTAACGATCTGACTAGGTCTATAAGCGACTTATAGAAGATAATTTGATGTAACAATTGGTCAATAAAGCGGCTAAATATGGCTAAAAAACTTCTCGTTCAGCGGAGCTGTAACTTGTAACACGTGGATTTGATACCCTTACCTATACTTTTATGCAATTACAAGGCCGAGTAAAGAATAAATACACCAGATTAATCAGGAAATCACAAAATAATGCTATACTACTAAATTTAAATCAAAAGTTTTACAAAAACAATTTCAAATCAATAAATAAGAAAATCCACTTAGTGGCTTTGAACACGTCTGGCTCCCACTAGTCTCGTCAGCAGAAAATCATCAGATTTTCTGCTTACGAGGAAGCAGATCTGAGGACTTACTTAACAAGTAAGTCCTCAGATCTCCTACTCTTAATATCATTACTGCTTCATTTTTGTTCCTCATTTCCTAGGTTGGATTACTGTTTTGTTTCCTCCATTTTAATATTTTTCTGAACATGTTAGTAAAGTTATGTTTTTTTGTAATGAAATTTTTGTTCTTTATTCTGTCATAAAATCTCATTCTTTATCTAGTGTAGGTAAGGAAAAGTATGGCTCAGCGAGATCCTTGTTGGCAAATGCCTAAACTTAATTTTTAAGTGCAAGTTGTGGATTTAGTATCAGGTAAAACGACTCTAAGATTTGAACTTATTCTGCATCAGCAAAAAAGAAAGCGAAAAAAAAAAGTCCAGAATCAATCACAGTTTCACTATTTGTAAAAAGTAGTAGTAGCATTAATATTCCTATCCAATTCTTCAGTGGAGCAACAAATGAATATCAAATTTTTATTTAAATGTGAATATCTGTAACAGAAACATGAAATGTTAAAATCTGGTTATGGTAATGAAATGTTAAGTTGTTTTGAATGGTATGTTTTTCAGAGATGAATGCTTGGATGTTTGCATTGATCCAAGAAGTGGGCATCTGTCAACTTCTCAGAGGAGAGAGTAGCAAAAGTTCGGGAAAGTGTTTAAACTAATCGATGACTGATTGAGTTGGATATAATATAAATAAGGTGACAATTTGTCAAATTCTATGAAGTTTTAGGGAAAAGGTAGGTCTGTACTAAATTTATGCCTCAGACTAACAGAAGTAGCAAAGAATATCATCATGTATAGACTTCATTCACACTGGTCAAGACACTCCAAATTTCATTCACTCTTTTGTCACTGGGATGAGCATTGAGTGTTTCGGTATAAAACCCAGAGATGAAGCGTCGAAGCATGCAGTGGATCTCAAAATCATCACCAAGCCCCAAAAAGTTGTTTTTTTTTTTAAAGAATTCCAGGATCAAGATGATCCTAATCATGCTTTTCAACAAACAGGATGTGATTCATAATGAATTTGTATCTGAAGGGGAGAGAAACAATGCCACATTCTATGTACAGGTGCTTCTAAGACTATTGAAGCAGATTTCCCTTGTTTGCCCAATTTCAACAGAAAGGCACCTGGTTCTTGTTGCAGGGCAATGCCACTGCAACAAGAACCAGGAACCCATTCCACACTTGTTCTGAAGACATTTCTGATGAAAGATACTATGCTGCTCAACCATCCACCTTACTCTCCCAATCTAGCACCAGCAAACCGTTTCCTCTTTCCAAGGGGAAAACTTCTCTCAGAGGAAAGATTTCCAGACGTTGAGGACATAAAGAAAACATAACTACCAAACTGAACATCATCTCTTTTGATGCCATTGCTGATTCTTTTCAGAAACTTTTAGAATGGTGTAATAAGTGCATTCAATCAGGTGGTGATTACTTTTAATAAAAATTATACCATTTTTGAGTTCCTTTACTCTGTGTTATTTTTGTTGCATTAGTCCAGGAACTTTATTGCCACACCTAATATGCGAATACATAACACTCCCCACATATGCAAGCAGTATATGCAGCACCTATATAAGATATACCAAATACACTTGTACATATCACTTGCACAACCACTGACTTACATAATGCTTACATAATGGCAGATTTAGTACGAGGACCGCTACAAAAGTGATCTCTCCTAATTTTTTGCTTTCAAATGTGGTGCCATAGGTCATTTTGGGTGTCACTGAGTGGTCTCTAGTTTCACCATATTGAGTGGTACTGTGATCGATCTCGTGAGTGCAGCACATGGATAGTTCAAAATTGTGGATGTTATAGATATACATATCAAGCAAAGAGTGGTGATTGAATTTATTTTTCTTTCACGCATAGTCGCAGGTGATGAAACCTAGGTCCACCATTATGACCCTGAAACGAAGAGACATTCAATGGAGTGGCACCATCAAAATTCACTGCTCGTGAAGAAGTTCAAAAGAACCTTCTGTCAGTAAAAAAGTCATGACCACATTGTTTTGGGGCAAAGATGAGGTCTTGCTTGTCAACTTCTTGAATCAACTCAGATCGATATGTGGAAACATTGAAAAAATTGAAAGCCCACATTGATAGAGTTTAACCAGACCAAAACCTTAATGTGGTTCTTCTTCGTGACAACGCATTGCCCCACACCAGTCTGTGCCACACAATGGAGGCGATTGGAAAACTGGGATGCACTGTTCTTCCTCACCCCTCTCATAGCCCAGATCCTGTACCTTCTGACTATCACCTCTTTGACCCACTGAAAAAAGGATGCACTCCATGGAACCCATCTTGCAGGTGATGACTAGCTCAAGCACAGTGTTAGCGAAGCCCTCCAGAGCAAGAGTAAGGACTTTTGCAGGAGTGGAATACAGCGTCTAACTCAGAGATGATAAAGTGCATAGAAAATGATGGAGACTTTGTGGCAAAATAACAATGTTTATTAATGATTGAGGACTAATTAATATAAAGGCATAGTTGTAGGAATTAAATTTTCTGACGAAAAAAATAGGAGCCATTACTTTTGTACTGCTCCTCGTATTATGAAGTCTGGGAAGTCAAACTAACTCTGCTTGCCTATTTTTGTGTTTGTGCTGACTGAAGATGTGATTTCAAAAACTTCTAGATTTTAAGTTTTTAGCCCAAGGACAAACTGAAATATACACATTAAGTCTGATGAATCTCTCTCTCTCTCTCTCTCTCTCTCTCTCTCTCTCTCTCTCTCTCTCTCTCTCTCTCTCTCTCTCTGTATTTGTTAAAACATTTTAAAATTTGAAACAAAGCACATTTATTAAAAAAAAGGAGGAAGTGGGATTATGTCTTGTAATTAAAATTTTAAGATGTTTCAATTAAATAAAATAGTGTGAATTGGACATTATTAGTAAGCTTTTAGAGCTAACTAAAATATGAACATATGTATTATATTAGGAGGTTACTCTTCACCTACTGGATGAAGTGTACACATCTTGGAATTCTACATTTCATATGACAGTATTAAGTATAACTGAAGAGATTTATTCCTTAGTGATGTTATTTAAAGGTAAAGTATTTTTGTGTTTTCTGAAAATTATTTTCTACTAAATGAAATTAAAATATATATATTTTTTTATTTTATTTTATTTTACTCTACTATTGATTAGTTATTTATTCAATTTTTTTTAATTGAATGTCCAAATGATGCGAAGAATTATCTTTCATCAATAGAGAGACCAATGCAAAATGCCTATTCAATTCATCAGCAATATCAGCTGGGTTATCTAAAACATTTCCACACCCAGTACACAAGAGTCCAATCTGATTTGCTTTCTTCTTCTTTGTGTTCACATACATGAAAAATTCCTTCTCCCATTCTTTACTCTCTTAGCCATGCTTTCTCATATGCAGCCGTGGCCTTTGTAACCTTATATGTGGTAGTATTACAGATAAACTTGTAGTTGTTGTAGGCTTTAGTACTTTTTATTTCTCTGTAACTATCCCATTCTATCTTTTTCTGCCCTATTAGATTGGCCACCTCTGTATTCATCCATTTTGGCATCCTCCTTGTGAAATCTTTTCTTAATGGTGAGTATGTGTTCATATAGTAATCAGTGGACACTGTTCTTTATGGACTAATGTTATTAGTGGAGTCCCCCAGGGTTTGGTGTTGGGCCCACTGTTTTTTTTTTTGTATACTTATCAATGATATTGATGAAGGTATATTACGCTTAATATCGAAGTTTGCAAATGATACAGGCGCCTCCGTAGCCAGGTGGGAAGGAGCAGCAGTGCGTAGCACACGCTTCTTGATTAGACCAGGGTTCGAGCCTGTCACCACCAAATACGGAGGATGCGGAAAGGTCAGGGAATGACCACCGCATATCCCGGAGCAATATGGCCTTAGTTGCTAATGCTCCTAAAAACGAAATAACAACAACAACAACAGCAAATGATACAAAAGTTGGCAGGGTTGTTAATGACACTAATGGCACTGTGCTACTGGAACATAATCTAGAATTTTGTGTAAATGGGCCGAGAAGTGGCAACTGAAGTTTAACATTGACAAATGCAAAGTACTGCATATGGGTAGAATTAACTCAAGAGAAACTTACCAACTCTGTGGTGTTACACTCAGGGTCGAGGAGAAGAAAGGGACTGGGGTAATTGTGCAGTCAGATATGTAGTTTTCTAAGCAATGCAGACAGACTGCCAGAGCAGGTCATAGGGTATTGTCAATGATATACAGGAATATTGCTAGTAGGGAAAAGGAGGTGATTATCCCTTTGTATAAGGTAGTGGTCAGGCCATGCCTTGAGTCATCATCATCAGCCATTTTCAATCCACTGCAGGATGAAGGCCTCTCCAGTAACTTTCTAGTTCCTTCTGTTTTGAGCACTGGCCATCCATTTACTACCCACAAACTCATGAATTTCATCTATCCAGCTCGACCTTTGTCTTCCACGTTTTCTTCTAGCTCCTCTTGGGTACCATTCTGTTATTTTCTTAGTCCATCTGTCATCATGTCTTCAAGCTATGTGTCCTGCCCAAGACCATTTTAGTTCTTTAGTTTTGATAAGAATGTCCTTTCCTTGAGTTTGCTGCCTAATCCATGTGTTTCTCTTCTTATCTAACAGTCTGATTCCCAATATAATTATTTCCATTCTTCGCTGTGTAGTTCTCAGCTTCTCTTCCATTCTTTTGTGAGTGCCCAAGTTTTATTTCCATAAGTCATGGTGGGGAATATACATTGGTTCATTATTTTACGTTTCAGACAAACTGGGATATTGCTCTTCAGTATGTGACTATATTTCCTGAAGGCTATCCATCCAAAATTTATTCTTGTCTTGACTTCCTGCCATTTATCATTATTACAGCTAATAACTGGTCCCAGATAAGTATATGACTCCACCTTTTCAATTACTGCTCCTTCAATCATTATTTCCCTTTCTGTGGCATACTTGTTCATCATTACTTTTGTTTTAGCCATATTCATCTTTAGTCCAAAATCCTTACTAACTGTGCATAACTAATTAAGATTTTCCTCTAATTCTTTGGGATCGTGGCTTATGAACACAGTGTCACCTGCAAATTGTAAATGGTTTGTATGGAGTCGAATGCCTTTTCATAATCCACAAATGCCAGTCATAATGGTGTTTTATATTCATTTGCTTTCTCCATTAGCTATGATATTACGTGAAGGCGATTCATAGTTGAGAATCCTGTCCTAAAACCAGCTTGCTCTTTCGGTTGATTCTCATCAAATATTCTTTCTAATCTGTTAGTAATGACCCTTGTGAACAACTTCTAGATGTGGGATAACAAGCTAATTGGTCTGTAATTTCCAATTTATGATTTATCTCCTTTCTTATGCAGCAAAACTGTGATTGCATTATTCCACTGCTTAGGCGTCACAAATTTTCTAATGCAATTTGTGAAGAGCCTTGCCAGTTTTTGTGTTATGTCTCTTCCTCCCAATTTTAACAACTCTACAGTAACTTCATCTTCCCCGTGGCTTTCTGATTCTTCATTTTCTTCAATGCAAGTTCTACCTCATCAGGAAGAATATCGGGTATGTCGTATATAATCCATCTTCCCCACTGCTGGCATCATTCCCTCCCTCCTTGTATAATTCTCTATAGTAGTCTTCTGCTATTTGAATTATGCCTCTTCTGCTGTTTATAAGTACACCATCGCTATTCTTCAGTTTCAGTATCATTTGTCTTTCTGTATTACTGCTCATGGCTGCTTATTTAAATCCTTTGTTTTCCCTTAATGCTTGTTTTACTTTTCTTGTGTTAAATCTTCTTATGTCCTCTCTGAGTCTCTTTCTGATGGCTTTGCATAACTCAGTATACTCAATTTTTTCCTTGTCAGTGTTTATCTTGCTCTTCATTTTTCGCCTTCGGTTCATCATAACAAGTGTTTCTTGACTAATGTTTCTTCTTTGGATTTCTTTTTACTATAGGTTTCTTGGGCTTTATCACTTTCAGAAAGTTGTAATATTCCTCGTTGATATCTTGGTCCTTAGCAGTCTGTAGAAGCTCAAACTTGTTAAGTTCTAGTATATACTGCTTTTTCTCCTCTTCTGTTATCTCAAAGACCTTTGTATTATTTACTCGAGTCAGTTTTTTCCTTTCCTTTCCTACATCTATATCAAGTGTACATCTTGCCATTCTGTGATCACTTCCAACATTTACTTTATTCAGGATGGTAACATCATTCACAATATATCTTCTGTTAGTGAGGATGAAGTCGATTTCATTAGTTGTTAATCCATTTGGACTCTTTCATGTCTACTTTCTGTTCACCCTTTCCTTGAAAAAATTGTGCATTACTGACAATCCTTGAGATTCTGCAAATTCCACAAGTCTTTCACCTCTTTCATTTCTTTCACCATTTCCTATAGTTCCCCTTTCTGCACTGTTTTGTCTTTTTCCAACCTTAGCGTTGAAGTCCCCCATAATAGTAGTGTAGTGGGTTTTCTGCTCATCTAGAAGACTCAATTTCGGTGTACATTTCTTCAACCTCTTCATCATTATGGCTCGATGTTGATGCATAAATCATTATAACCCTTAGCTTGTACCTCTTAGAAATCTTGAGTATTAGTCTTGACACCCTTGGTGATGTACTTTTGAATTCCAAAATGTTGTTTTTTAAATATTTATGGACCAGAAACCCAACTCCACCTTCACTCCATTCACTGTTTCCATTGGTGTACAGCAGATTTATACTTGTTAAACTTATAAGTGATTCATTTCTTCTTCTTGTTTCAGCCAGACCGATGATATTCCAATTCACATTTTCTAATTCCTTTTCTAGCTCTAATATCCTGTCTTCACCGATGAGTGATCTTACGTTGTAACAGGCCAAGTTCAATTTCCGTGCATGGCAGCCGGTCATACCCAGAGATTCTTAGCACCCTCTGCTTCCCCTCTGAACCTCTCGCTGCTATAAGAGGGGCAGTGAAAGCCACTGGGACTGAGGGCCATTTGTTTTGTCATGCTGTCACATGCTGGAGGGTTTAGTCTTTTCCTCTTCATGCTGACCAGGTGTCATGAAGAGAACCAGTCTACACGTTCGTTGCCACCTAAGTGACATGACAAGGCTTTCCATAAAGAAGGTGTGCATGAGTGGATTTTAGGGAGGCAGGCCAACCGGACTTCTCCTAAATCTTCTGTAATTTGGATCCATCAGTGTTTTAGATTGAATGTCTTATAACACACAGGATACTTGTTCCCCTCTACGCCCCATGCCTTGAGTACTGTTGTTTAAACATAAAATCGATAGCATGTCTTTATTGTAGGAAATCTTGACCCAATGCTCACATCAAACTAATCCGATTAATGTAATATAAAATCTTTAAGTATTAAAATCTTGAAAACTGTGAACATATCCGTATTAAAGGATTGTTAAATTATATGATATTATATAAAAAACTAAACTTGTCTTCAATTCACATAGTCTGCCAACTGATATCAGAGAAGAGCCAAGCGCAACTGATGCACATCAACCTACCCAAAACTAAACCCATCGGCATTGATAGACCAGAAAGAGAAGACAATTGTCAAACTGTATTAAAACCATATTAAAATATTCTTAGGCTGTACTTCTTAATACATGACCAGGTATTTTGGTTGTAAACCATGCTCACAAGAAGTAATGAGTTAAAACAATATCCACTCTCTTATACATTAAAATAAGTGCATCACAACAAGATTATTATTGTTAACCAATATGCATCGTGCTAGGTCCACGAGTGCAAAAACGTATACAGTCTCCATACATTTATAGAACAACAGTTTAATTTCATTTCAAGTGTTTGAGCCATTAACAGTTTTATATATTCTTTCTGTGAATTAATTACTTTAGCTACGTTAAACAGAAAAGCATTCTCCTGAATGGCGTGAAAGGAAAGTTCATTTGCATCTGACCTTTTCGCCCTCGCAGGTGGCATGGGATGCATGAAAGCAAGTGTATGAGCTTATGCAGCATCAGCCAAAAAAATCACACCATTCCCTCCAAATGCCTTTCCAGTTCCTCCTTAAATTTATTCAACCTATCAACTTCCACCACGACAGATGGAAGTTTGTTCCAGCAATTACCCACCCGCTGGCTAAAGGAAAATTTCTGCACATCTATTCTACATCTGTCCTTTCTTAATTTGAATTTATGCCCCCTTAGGTTCATAATCTGAACAAGTGGAAGGATCCCATCAGAATTCAGTGTGCTCAACCCATTCAAGGCCTTATACACCTCAATCAGATCACCGCGCAGGTGCCTAGTCTCCAGCCACTGCAATTTGCAGAACTTAAGCTTTTCTTGGTAAGAGGATCCCTTCATTCCCCCTCAACAATCTTGTTGCCCTTCTCTGTACACGCTCAAACAAATCTACGTCCTTCCTAAAATGAGGCCTCCAGACTTGTACACAGTACTCAAGGCATGGCCTGACCATTGCCTTATATAGAGGGACAATCATCTCCTTTTCCCTGCTAGCAAAATTCCTATATATAATTGACAAAATCCCATGACCTGCCCTGGAAGCCTGTCTGCATTGCTCAGAAAACTTCATATCTGACTGCACAATTACTCCCAGGTCTTTTTCATTTTCTGCCCAAATTATCTAGATCCAGTTGCAGTAGCACACTGCCATTACTGTCATTAACAACCCTGCCAACCTTTGTATCATCTGCAAACTTCGACACTAAGCCTGATATACCTTCATCAATATCATTAATAAATATACAAAACAACAGTGGACCCAACACCGAACCCTGTGGGACTCCACTAATAACATTAGTCCATGAAGAGCAGCGCCCATTGATTACCACCCTCTGTCTTTTCCCATTTAACCATCCTTTTATCCATTGTAGCAACTTACCCTTAAAAGCATTCTGCTCCAATTTGTACAATAGTCTTTCATGCGCAACAGTGTCAAAAGCTTTCCTGAAATCCAAATATATGATATCAAAATTATTTTTTGCATCCAGTTCCTTTGTAACCACATCATAATTTCCTATCAAATTTGTCAGACAAGACTTTCCCTTAACAAACCCATGCTGTGTCTGAATTATTGCTGCTGTCGTGTCTAGATGATCCTGCAATGCATCTTTAACCAGTGACTCCATTATTTTACCCGGAACAGAAGTTAAACTAACTGGTCTGTATTTACTCGTGTCACCCTTCGATCCCCCTTTGTGAATTGGGGATACATTTGCACATTTACAGTCCATGGGAACCTCTCTTGAGTCCACGGATGCTCTCATCATTATGGCTTAGTTGCTTTGCCACCTCCTTTAATATAGCTGGATAGATCCCATCCACCCCAGGTGCTTTTCTTATGTTTAACTTCAACAATTTCTCCTCCACTTTGCTCTCAGTTGTTACAAAATAATTAAGTATTCTCCTACAATTTGATAACCTTCTGCCATTTTCAAACCTTAATAATTCCTCATGTGTAAATGTAGATGCAAAATACTCATTCAGTTTGTTTGCTATCTGAGCAGGATCATCAACAGTCGAACCATCGTTGTCAAGTAGACCAATTAGATCATTCCCTTCCTTTTAGAGTTTATATAAGTTGAGAAATCCTTGCTGTTTTTCTTAGTATCCTTTGCCAAAGATTTCTCGTAATCTTCCTTCGCTTGCCTAATCTCTTTTGTGACCTGATTACAGACTAGCTTATATCTGCCATAGGCTTTTGAGTCGCTTGATAATTTATATGCATCCCATGCATTTTTCTTCTCTGTTAAGAGTCTCATTAGTTCATTAAATAACCATTCAGGCCTAAACCCTGAACAGTATTTGTTAATAGGTATGAAACTTTTAGCAGTATCCACGATTAATTCCTTGAATGCTTCCTACTTAGAATTTACTGTTGGTAACATCGTCAGTTGATCCCACTCTACAGAATTTAAAAACTTTCTGAGACCACTGTACTCACCTTTACGGAAGCAAAAACCCTTTCCTTTACCCCTGATAGTAATTAAATCTTTAAGTAAATCCGACATCAGTACACTGTGATCACTGCCGCATAGTGGTTCCTTTATCTGCAAATTCTTAATGCAAGAATGATCACTGCTGATTACTAGATTAAGAGTATTACTCTCTCTGGTTGCCTCTCAAACATGCTGCTGCAGAAAACAATCATCCAATAAATCCACAAAAGTCTGACTAGTGTGTGAGTGACCAACCCACAAGTTCCAGTCAGTATCTGGGAAGTTAAAATCCCTCATTATAAGACATTCTGATTTATTAGCCCACTGTATTTCTCTGTACAATTGTTCATTGTTCTCATTCGAGTCATTAGGCCTATAACACACTCCTGCTCTTATTTTTGTAACCCAAAGGTCGCGGGTTCGATTCCCGCCTCGGGCTTGGATCAAAGTACAGTAATACCCCGAAGTTACGCGATAGGTGGGTCCGACGAAAATCGCGTAAGTCGGGGTACAACTTTGCATATAAATACATATAAATTTTGCTTAATTGGGAGACCAAGGACTAACAAAAACACTAGTTTAGAAGAAAAATATTAATAAAATTGCAGTTCTTTATACATATTAATACAAAATATGTATTAAAAAACAAATGACTTACGTTAAAAAGTTATTTCGATGTCGATGGCTTCATAAAATCTAACAAATTCGTCTGACGACACAGCGCGTTCTTTTTTTCACGCAGAATTTCTTCGTAGCAAGCTAATAATTTTTTTATTCCTTGCTTTGTAGCTATAACGCGTTCTTCGTTGGAGTCTATGTTTTCTAAAATTTTTAAGCCCTTTACAAATTGAGCCCTTTTCAATTTTCAACCTGTCAAGTTTGCAATTGTCATGTGCTTTTCGCCGTTGCTTCGTTTAGGCCTGTAGCACGTGCAGTATCACATGGTCTTTCATTTCACTCAAAGCGTTTCACAATTTTATATTTTTTCTCTATCGACAGAGGCGGACTGGCCATAAGCCTTACCGGGGAAACCCCGGTGGGCCAGTGTGATTTTGGCCATAAACCATAGTATGAGGCCACTATAAATTTTCCCGGGTAAGAATTTTTGATCCAGTCCGCCTCTGTTTATCGATAATTGCTTTTCTTTTTCTCTCTGAATCTGCAGTGTCTTCACCAGGACGCTTCCTTTTCACACCTTTTAATTAAGTATTTTACTCATTTTTAGGGAATAAAGCGCAATTACAAAACGAGGAGGCACGCTTGATACACATAAACAAAGCTGCGCGCATGTAGCAACTGAATAAACAACACCATAAAGGCAGAGCTACACTATTAACACCTCACATTTCTAGGGGTTACTACCATAAAACAATAAAAATCCAGTTGCGTTTCTGCTAGTGAAATCTGTTATAAACTGGTAGTAAACTCGATCTAATTGCATTTGCGATTATACCGATAGCTGGAATTGTGTTAGTTTTTACGTTATTATGGTGAAATGTGTTTCCCCTTCACTGATATAAAAAACATAAAAGCAGCAAAGTTGAATTTTGTTCATCTTTTGCTCTCATTCTCCGCCGTCGCACCGTATATCGATGACATATGAAAAACGACCTTGAAGATAGTGGGCGGCAGCGTTGCCAAACGAAAAAATCAAGAACCGCGTAACTCCGAGTTCGCGTAAGTCTGGGTAGCGTAAGTCGGGGTATTACTGTACTGCAAAAACCTTGGGAGGTGCAATATGGCCACAGAAGCCGATGCGCCAACAACTACCAAATCAAATCAAATCAACTCTTATTTTTGCTTTTGCAGTGCTTATGTCACACCAAACTGACTCAACGGTGCACTGTTTATCTATATCAACTGGGTGCACTTCTTTTGATTTTATGTTTTTCTTAATTAACAACATAACACCTCCTCACTTTCTATCCTGTCTATCCTTTCTGTGTGCATTGTACTCCCCAAATTCCAGTTCTGCATTCCTTATATCAGTGTGACACCACGTCTGTGCCATCCCAACAATATCCGCCTTTGATGTCTTGACCAACACTTCAAATTTATCAAATTTATTTACTATACTTCTAGCATCGGTATACATGCTTCTATTCCTAGTTACCCTAACACCTCCCATATACCCACCTATTTCACGATGACTGCCATCCGTCCCTGAAACCCTCAGCACCCCTTGCTCCAGGTCGCTACTTATTCTAATAGAAGTTGTGCAAGAATCACCTTCACCGCTGCCTGCAGCTACTGTTAAACTTTCAGTCCTTGTATCCCTCCAAGCTAGCAGTTTTCCAACCCACCTAACACTGCCTCGATAGCATCAGCAAATATTCTTGCACCCTTTCTATTTAAGTGTATCCTATCCCTGTAGAAGCAGTCTCTCCTGTTAACAATGTTGTGTAATAAGAGTAATACCCTCCACGCCTACATTATGTGTTGTATTTTCAATACTATAAGATCGTGTATTACTCTCCGTTCGAACAAATCTATTCTTCGCCACAATTATACATTGTATGTTGTTTGTGGCGCCTCTGTAGCCAGGTGGGCAGGAGCAGCAGTGCGTAGCACACGCTTCTTGATTAGACCGGGGTTCAAGCCCGTGACTACCGCATATCCCGGAGCAATATGGCCTTAGTTGCTAATGCTCCTAAAAACCAAATAACAGACAAACCACAAACAATGTTGTTTGTGTGTCTAGTATTTATTTCTTTTTCTAATGATCAGTTTAAGGAACACTAAAAATAAGGAGGGATTAATATAGCTGATAAATAAATCTAAGTATCCTGCTATTAGGATTCTTAGAGTTATTTATAACATATTGTAACATATTATAACATATTATAACATTATAACATATTACACTAAAAAAAAAATGAGGGATTAATACAGCTGATAAATAATGTTATAAATAACTCTAAGGACTATCAGCTGTATTAATCCCTCATTTTTTTTTTAGTGTTCCTTAAACTGTATTCAAATTCAACTACTATTTGTTTTTTTTTGGAAGTCGTGTAGGTGGCATTTTATAATTAAGTTCTTTTCTTAAAAGATTTATTTGAACAGTGGATAAATTTACAACACCAAGGTTCATATTATTTCCCTGCATATCTGTCTCATTCAAAATAACATCATTATAAGGTGTTGCTAAATCCGTTACAATATGTTATAAATAACTCTAAGAATCCTAATAGCAGGATACTTAGATTTATTTATCAGCTATATTAATCCCTCCTTATTTTTAGTGTTCCTTAAACTGATCATTAGAAAAAGAAATAAATACTAGACACACAAACAACATTGTTTGTTGTTTGTCTGTTATTTGGTTTTTAGGAGCATTAGCAACTAAGGCCATATTGCTCCTGGATATGCGGTGGTCATTCCCTGACCTTTCCGTATCCTCCGTATATACCCAAATATACCCAAATTATCAAAGCAAGAAAGAATCGGATTACAAAACTTAAAGTAAAACGATGATATTGTAATACAAAAAGCGGATGAAGGGGACACAGTGTGTTGTCCTAAATAAGGTGGATTACATTGAGAAATTGAAGAGTATCATATCCGATGATTCAACCTATCGATTGGAAAATAGAAGTAAGTTCGATAACTCGATTAAGCAGTTCAATAATACTTTAATGGAATATAGAGGAAACGATTATATTACAATGGCGACATTAAAGAATCTTAAAGCAAGAACTAACAGTGTACTTGTTTGGACAAGTAAAGTTGCATAAAACTGGTTATCCAATTAGACCGATTGTTTCCTACAAAAATTCGGCTTTTGTTTCTTTAGCGTCTTATTTATATGAAATCATAAAACCGTTACATCTTACATTAAAATTTAGTATAAACAATTCAGATTCTTTTTTTAATACATTAGAAGATAAAAAGTTAGATAATGATGATAGGTTGTTTTCCCTTGATGTTGTCTCACTGTATACTAATGTAGATGTTATATTTTTGCTCGACACATTAGCATTAGTAGAGGCATATGATGCAAGAAAGCAAGCTTATGCGCATCAGCCAAAAAAAAAAAAAAAAAAAACACTTCCATTTCACTCCTCTATTCGTTCGAAATACCTGTCCAGCTGAGCCTTAAATTTATTTAGGCTATCAACTTCCGCAACAAGGGATGGAAGTCTGTTCCACCAACCAACTACCCGCTGGCTAAAGGCAAATTTCCGCACACATATCCTACATCTGTCTTTCCTCAATCTGAAATTATGCCCTCTCAGGTGATTATTCTGAGCAAGAGGAAGAATCCCATCGGCATTGAGCATGCTCAAACCATTCAAGGCTTTATACACCTCAATCAGATCACCTCACTGGTGCCTAGTCTCCAGACACTGTAATTTGCAAAACTTAAGCCTTCCTTCGTAAGAGCAACCCTTTGTTCCATTCACATTGTGGGATTTGATCAACAGTAGTGCCATAATATTAAATAAAACCAAATTACCTATAGCTGAAATATTTAATTTAATCAGATTTCTTATAGAAGCTAATTATATTGATTTTCAATCGGATATTTACAGTCAGATTTTTGGCCTTCCGATGGGACTTAGCCTGAGTGATTTAGTAGCTGAAATTTATCTCAATACAATTACACATATATTCCCAGGTTAACATTTTATGGTAGGTATTTAGATGATATCCTTGTTATTTCAGATGAAAACAACATAAATAATCTTATGAATTCTTTTAATAATATACACACAAGACTCAAATTCGCTTTGGAACACGAAAAATCAGGTGAGAACTCCTATAAATTTTCTTAGCTTTACGTTAAGAGGAGTTAATGATAACATACACTTTAAAATATATCAGAAACCTACTAATACAGGGAAATTTTATATTATTCAAGCTACCACCCTTTTACGTATAAAAGGAGTGTCATTTTCAACCAATTTCACAATGTGTATAGATATAGTTCTACAGAAGAAACCTTAATGACGAACTCAGGGAACTTACAACAAGATTTTTAAACAGGGGATATAATTAGGAACATTCAACAACAGGCGAAACTAAAATCCGAATCGGTTCCAGTGATTAAAAACCCAACACATAAATATTTTATTAAAGTTCCTTATGTACAACAATGGTATGAGCAGTTTATTAATATTTTTAAAAATATAGAATTCAAAATAGTTGCACAACCGATAAGTAAACTTCAGACAGTATTGAGGGCAAGGAAACTAATATTGTCTATAACATTGCTTGTGGGGAGTGCAGCTCCTTTTACATCGGTTCTTCCAAAAATTATCTTTCGATGTGTTTACAACAACACATGGCATCTGTGAGGGCGAAAAGGACAGGTGCATCTGAACTCTCCTTTCACACCATTCAGGAGACCCACATTTTTCTGTTTAAGAAGCTAAAGTAATTAATTCATGCTGACCGGGCTAGCCAGGTGGGTAAAGTGCTTGCACGACAACCCAAAGTTCGCGGGTTCGAATCCCGCCTCGGGCTTGGATCAGAGTAAAATGCCAAAACTTTGGGAGGTGCATTATGGTCACAGAAGCTGATGTACTAACAACAACAAAAAAAAAAAAAAAAAAAAATTGATTCACAGAAAGCATACATAAACCTGTTAATGGCTGAAACACTTGAAATGAAATTAAACCGTTGTTCTATAAATGTACGGAGACTGTATACTATTTCAGACTTGTGGACCTTCATGCACATGTGTGAATAGCACGATTCACATTGGTTAACAGTAATAATCTTGTCGCGATTGGTTAACAGTAATAATCTTGTCGCGATGCACCTATTTTAAAGTATAAGAGAGTGGATATTGTTTTAACTCATTACTTCTTGTGAGCACGGTTTACTACCAAAATACCTGGTCATGTATTAAGAAGTTCAGCCTTAGAATATTTTAATATGATTTTAATTTAATATAGTTTTAATACAGTTTAACAATTGTCTTCTCTTTCTAGTCTATCAATGCTGATGGGTTTAGTTTGGAGTAGGTTGATGTGCATTGGTTGCACTTGGCTCTTCCCTGATAGCAGTTGGCATTTTGCCAAGTGTGAATTGTGAATTGAAGACAAGTTTAGTTTTTTATATAATATCATATAATTTAGCAATCCTTTAATAGGGATATGTTCTCGGTTTTAAAGATTTTATATTACATTAACCAGATTAGTTTGATGTGAGTGTCGGGTCTTGACCCGACACTCACATCAAACGACATTAATACAACAGTACTTAAATACTGTTGTATTAAAACAACAGTACTTAAAGTAGGAAAAATTGAGCTTCATTGCCCTTACATTTTGAAATATTGAGTACTGTGTACAGGTCTGGAGGCCTAATTTTAGGAAGGATGTAGAGTTTCTTGAGTGTGTATACAGAGAAGGGCAACAAGATTGGTGACAGGGACGAAGGGATCCGCTTACCAAGAAAGGCTTAAGTTCTGAAAATTGCAGTGGCTGGAGACTAGGCACCTGCAAGATGATCTGATTGAGGTGTATAAGGCCTTGAATAGGATGGGCACGCTAAATTCTGAAGGAATTCTGCTTGCTCAGATTATGAACCTGAGTGGGCATAAATTCAAATTGAGGAAAGACAGTTGTAGAATAGGAGTGCGAAAATTTTCCTTTAACCAGCAGGTGGTTAATTGGTGGAACAAACTTCCATCTGTTGTTGTGGAAGTTGATAGCTTAAATAAATTCAAGGAGGAGCTGGACAAACTTTTAAATGGAGTGGATGTGTGAACTTTTTTTTTTTTTTTTTGGTGAGTCATTCCTTTCCTTCTACTGTCACTAGAATTTTTTGCTACTTTTCTTTGCATCCTTACACCAAGGCTTCTAATCTGCTTTATCTTGTTTACCTCCCTTGGTGATTTGATTGTAGGCTAGTTTGTACTCTGTAGGTGTCTTTCTTACATGGTAGTTCATCCCATGCATTTTTCATCTCTGCCCCTAGTCTTATCAGTTCATCTGACATCCACTGAGATCAAAACCTTAGTAGCTGCTATGATTAATTCCCTGAATTCTTCCCGTATAGAAGTTACAGTTGGTAACATCATCAGATGGTACCATTGAAAGGAATGTAAAAATTGTCTAAAACTAGCTCTTTTCCCTTCAAGACTTGTTCTGACTTTTAAGTTCTGAGTTGCTCCTACACCAGTATATTACGATCATTGACAACTAGTGGTTTCTTTATCTGAGTATTCTTAATGCATGGAGTTAGTGCTGGTAATCAGATCAACAATATGTCTTTCTCTTCTTGCACCTCTGACACACTGTTGTAGAAAACAGTCCAATAAAGCTAGCAGTTTTCTGCTGTTTGTCCAACCCACAAGTTCCTCTCATTATCTGTAAATTTAAAATCCCCCATTATAAAACATTCTAATGTTGGTCCACTCTATTTGTCTCTATAGTCATTTGCTATACTCATTGCGGTTGTTAGGCCTGTAACACGCTCCTGCTCTCATTTTTGTTTTCCAAGTGCTTATGGCACAATAATCTAATGAAATTGAACTGGCCAACCACTTCAATTTTGTGCAGTGCCTTATTTCTATGTTCTTCTTTACAAATGGATTACTCTACTAACCCCCCATCCTGTTTGCCCTTTCTGTACACAATATTTAAATTCTTCATTACTTATAAGGCCTTGCAATTATCAGAGTAATCCTATGGTATCAGTGTTGTTTGACCTAATCAGTACTTCAGATTCAGTGAATTTGTTTACTATACTGGCACTGCTCTTCTTGGGCTAATATTATTAGAGGAATCTCTGAGTTCAGTGCTGAGACCTGTATTGTTTTCAATATTTATTAATGATGTTAATGAAGGTATATTAGGCTTAATGCCGAATTGATGATATTACAAAGTTGCAGGGTGGTTAATAACAGTTGGACAAATGGTCTGAGAATTGGCATTTGATGGTTATCATAAATGATTGCTATCAAATGCCAATTACTGCAGCCAATATTGGTTGCAATAATCCCAGAATAACATACCAACTGTTAATACCACATTCAAGGTTGTTGAAAAAGAAAAATATGTGGCAGTAATAGTATTCTCAGACTGAAGTTCTCTGAGCAGTGCAAATAGGCTGCCAGGACATCTTGTGGGGGTTTTGTCAGTGATATACAGAAATTTGGCCAACAAGAATAAGGGGATGTTTATCCCATTATGTAAGACAGTGGTAAGCTACACCTCAAGTACTACAGGCAAGTCTGGAGATATCATTTTAGGAGTTAAGTGGATCTGTTGGAAACAGATGTAGACTAGAGCAATAAAATTAGTCAGAGAGAGTTCATTTCTGCAACAGCTTCCTGAAACTAGGTAGCTACTAGGAGACCTTATTGTATGTTCAAAACTTTGAATTGATTGAGTAAACTAAATGCTGGTAGCATCCTTATTCTTACAGGCAATGCACATCAGGATATGGCCGCATTAATGCTATGGCCAAACTGGCCATGGCCGGCAGCCTCACCCAAAGAGGGTCCTTGTTTTCAGTGTAAATATTTTCTAAAGTAGTGATAAAAATTTCTATTCATAATAATAGTTTTTATGGAAACAGAAAAATGTGCATCAATATATAAAGGGGCCTCAAATTTAAATATGGCTGGGGGCCTATTTTTTCATTAATCCACCCCTGCATAAGGCCATTGGCATGTTAGGCAATATAGCGACATTATCTTTTTATTTAAGATGATGGTGGGACCACATTTAAAATATTTTGTTTGGGTATTGGAGGTCACATTTGTTGAAAGACATGGAACTTCTGAAAAGATGTTGAAAGTGTGTTGATAGTAGAAATTCTTTCAACCTCCTTTTTAAGAAAGAGGTTGAAAGAAACATTGATAAAAGTTGATACTCAGTGTCCACATGAAGAATGGTGTAGATGGTGTGGACTGCAAAGTTTGGCAACTAGAGATCTTTTGGGTGAGTAATGTCTGACAGAGGTATATGAGTATAAGGCCTTGAAGGGTATCACTAATATGAACAAGGTAATTATATTTTCATTGACAGAAGAGAGACTGACTGGGGGAACAAATGCAAAATTTTGGGAAGTAACAGGAGGCTGGATCTTTTGAAGTTTACTTTCACGTAGTATATTACACTGGTCAACACCAAAAATGTTTCTGGCTTGAAAATAGTCAATTCTTAATTTCAGCATGAGAAAAATGAATATAACGTTTAAAACTCTTAGTTAACTCTCGGTTCCACGATTAATGGGAATATTGGTGAATACTAGGGAATTTTGGTGTCTAGAGAATAGATAGGTTGGTAACATTGAAACAGAAACCGATATGCCATTTTTTTTTTTTTTTTTTTTCTGTGTATCATTTACTTTGCAAGTGATGTTATGAGTGATGTTAATTTCTTTTTTCTGTTTTTTTTTACAGGTTTATGGACAATTACATAAAACGCAGGATGCCATATAAATGTGCTAACAGCGTTGAAAATTTTTGTTATGTGTGTGTGTGGCGATGTAACATTTTCCACTCAGAAATGCCAATTGATTCCACTTGTGACTAATACCATTATTTTGGCTGTAAGGTAGGGGATGAAGACAAACCCTAGGCACCTCATATTTGCTTCAACACATGTGCTGTAAATTTCTGTGGATGGTTGAATAACAAAGGACTTTCACTGCCTTTTGCCCTCCCAATGATTTGGAGGGAGACTTCAAATCATGTAAATGACTTATTATTTCTGCATGATACCTCCCCTTCAGCATGGCATGTCAAAAAAAGCAGGTGGACTGTGGAAAACCCCAACATCCCGTCAGCTATCCGACCAGTGGCACATGGGGATGGTCTGCCTGTGCCTAACCCTCCAGAAGAGTACACTTTGGAGTCTGATGAAGATGGGGACAGTGTAAGGAATGATGGTCAACCTGGGCCTTCAACATCACAGGATCCTGATTTTGTGCCAGAACCTGAGTCGCCGAGTGAGTGACACAAAATCACTCTAGGTGAATTAAGTGATCTAATTCGAGACCTAGATCTATCGAAAGATAAAGCAGAGCTTCCTGGATCCAGGCTCCAACAGTGGAATCTTCTGTAACCAAATGTCAAGATGTATGTGTACAGGAACAGGCAGAATGCTTTGACTCCATATTTTAAAAGTGAAAACAACCTTGTTGCCTGCTGTGATGTCAATGGTTTGATTGACAGCTTTGAATGTGGAGGACTAGAGGCTATTCATAGACTCATCAAAGCTAAGTTAAAAACTATTTTTCTCCACAATGGCAATGCTCTTCCTTCAGTTCCTCTAGGCCATGCTGTCCACAGAAAAAATAAAATACCAGTCATCCTGGATTTGAATTGTTTTGATCTCTGAGGTTGTTCAGAGATGTCAACCACTGGTGGTTGTTTTTATATTATTTATTGTTATTAATTTATATATTTTATTTTTATTTTTATTTTTTTATTATTTATTTTATTTATTATTATTATTATTATTATTTATTATTTTTTTTTTCCTGCTGGTACTCAGAACTGGACATCCTGAGTACAGGATTGCTGGCATCTACTGCTATTGCACTACCTCCAGTGGATGCGGGATTTTAGCGCACTACCAAAGCACAGATAGTAGATTATGTCTAGCTCCATGTGCCTTGGAACGGCAGCAGTTGCTCGGGTGTTGGCTGCTCACATTTCAAGCCCTGATTACACAGATTCTGTAGTCAAGATAGAGACAATTTGCGGAGATGAACCCAGGTCCTGGAGCTGCTATAAACAGGCCACATACATACACGAATACATAAATGTCATTGAGTGTGCAGCATACATGCATTTCTTTTACTTGAGTCTTGAGAGTTTTTTTGTGTTTTTGCAATTTTGTAAGAGAAGCTCCATTTTCTGCTGGAGTTTCTTACATGGGTTCAAATGGTTGTAAATAGAGAGAGTTATGCATTTTTTGTATTTATGTAAATAAATAAAAAAAAAAATGTCCACATGAAATTGAAGACTGGAACCATCTAGTATATACCTGTCATCACTATGAGGACCTCCGCAACATCCTGTTTACTCGTATACAATATAACCCTCAAAGAAATGAACACTTATTCATCACAGAAGAAAACTACTACTACTATGAGTTTACCAAGTTTGCACAAGCCCTCTTCACAAGACGGAGCATCCTATTGCCAACGCAAAATAGGAACACCCCAAATATCTGATCCTTATCTAACTGGCCAACCGATCTTAACCTGGATAGGATCAACTGGCCTGTGGGCCACCTGATTCGTCAGTGGCAACTTACACGCAGCTCTCTTGCTGTGTCTTATTTATCCTCCTCCCCGGGTTCCCCTTTCACCTGATGGTACTTATTGTTCCATTGATAACCTGGAGGATGCCTTCGCCTGCATCCTCCATATTGCTAGCTATACCCTCCTTTCTTGCGTACACTCTGTACTTCACTGACTACCTTTCTTTTTTTTTGTCTCAGTCCAGGAAGCTCTGACGACCCTGATGGAGACAAGCCAGAGAATAATGGGCAGCCTGGCTACCTCTTAGTGGTGTGTGTGTGTGTGGGCGGGCGGGCAAAGTGGAGTCCCACCAGTGGCCCTGCAACCAAATGTCAGGTCACATTTGATGTGACAGAACCTAACACAATGTATCATGTACAACAGAACACAACACTTTTCTGGCATTTACAGTGGTACTGTATTTCTTCACAGCGTGCATATGGTGCAGATGTGGGAAACTGCAGGTGGTGCCTTACCCTAATATTATGCACACTATGCATGTCCACATGTACTAGGGAAAATATGCAAAAGACTAATATATATCTGATTAGTCCAATACTATATAGAAGCAGGTTTCCATTCCAACAGTCAATATGTTTTTAAGCAGGGCAGCTGTACGGAGGATGCACTGCACCACCTACTGGCAACAGTTAAAAACTCAGAGGAGAAATATATGCTGGCAATCTCTGTTGACTTTGCTGGGGCATTTGACTCACTGTGGTGGCCTAGTGTCCATAGGAGACTCCGTCAAGCAATGCCCCACTACACCTATATAAGGTAATAAACAACTACCTTATAGACAGTAGTGTCTCAGTGACGCCCTGTGAATAAAGGCTGCTCGCAGGGTTCGATCCTTGGCCCTTTCTTCTGGAACATTGTTTTGGACGAATTTTTGGCCTTGGATCTGGACCCTGTGGATAGCCTGGCCTTTGCAGATGATATAATTTTCCTTGTAAAAGGTTAGATGCGAGTGGTTGTAAAGCAAAGAAAGATCAAATGCCGCCCTCTTGCAGCTGCAGGAGTGGGCACAAATGCACATGCTCAAAATATCGCCTGAAAAAACCAAACAGATACTTTTAAAAGGCAATTTGGACATAAGAAGATGTCCACAAATTAAAATTAACACAACTATTATAAAAATAGTTACAGAACTAAAATATCTTGGAGTGGTCTTTGATTCTAAATTAACTTTTTATCTCCATTTGACCTATTTGGCGAAGAAAGTGAGAAATTATGCAGGTATGATTGCCAGGATCAGTCGATCAGACTGGGGGCTCAAAAGAAAGACCCTGGCAGTCATATATGACTGCCAGGGAGCCGGCGCATGGTTTACCCGCTTGGCCATAGTAAGAAACAGGAATAAATTAGAATTGAGACAAAGGACATTCTCACCATTACCAGATCGTGTCGCACAGTGAGCACACCTGCGCTATAGTTGCTTGCTGGAGCCTGGAAGTAGCCAAAAGTGGCTTGTATTATAGACTTAAAAAGGGCATACCCACAGATTTTCTGGTGATAGCTCTTGACACAGCCGACACCATCAAGGCTGAAAGAAAAAGAATAGCCACAAAGTTCAATGAACTATGGCAAACAAAATGGGAGCAGGAAACCAGAGGTCTAGTTACCAAAAGGTTTCTGCCACGGGTGGCAATGGTCAGCCCAAAGCCTCCTAAATGGTATGCCCCTGGACTTTTTACAACATTCATATTGACAGGTCAGTGCTCCCTAAAGGCAAAACTAACCTCCTTAGGGCTGACTGATGACCAGAATTGCACCTGCGATGAGAGTGAAGACTGGGCACACATTCTATATGAATGTATAATTTATGACATCCTCAGAACACAGCTAATAGCACAGGTTGGCCCCCTTCCAAGGGGAGAAGAATATCTATTCATTATAGAAAAGGAAAATTATGAAGCCTTTATAACCTTCATGCAGAAAGTATTTGAAATGTGCAGAACTATCCAAAGAATGGCAATTCAGCCCCCCAGCAATTAAATAATAATCAATTAAAATCGCCCACATCTCCCACCACACCCAGTCGATGACCTAATAACTGTCAGGACAGCAGTATTCTGTGCCCTGACATGACAAAACAGGATTGATCTGGGTACATCCCCCCCCCCAGGACTACCCTGCGATGTGTAGGAATCTGGGGGCCCACACCAAATAAGTAACCATATGTGGGGGGAGGGAGATGTACAGGCAGCCAGGGAAGCAGATTAGCTGAAAAATATCAGTAAGCTGGTAGCAAGGGGATGCAATGTAGAATTAAAGACAGAATGAATAGGCTGGTCACTGAGTGAATTAGGAATTATCGTTAAAGGGAATAAATGTCAGTTTATTCCCATTGAAAGAATACAAAGTTAATAATAACTTACACTACTTTATAAGTACTAACAAACATTTACTAACAACACAAACACTATCACTGCATTCTCCCCGGCTTGCACCACAGCTGAAGAATAATAGTAAGCTGAGGTGCCCAGAGAGTGCAGTGGAGAAAGCAAGAGTCGAACAAATGCAGTGAAAGCGAAAAATGATTGAGAGTGTAAGTTAGTGAGAAAAAGAACACAAACCGTAAATGTTACAGTTAAGTTCATACTAACCCTAGTTTTAATCTTTTATAGTCTTTCTTATTTAGCTTAATTATTAAGCATTAGTATTTAAATTACACATTGCACCTCCCCCCCCTCTACTTTGGGAGAAAGAGATGAATGAGTGAGTGGAAAAAAAGGAAAAATGTGTATATATTTGTATATAACCTAACAAAGAAAAAAAAAAAAAAAAATATATATATATATATATATATAAGAAATAGAAATAATTTATAAAGGACACAGTAAGATTGGAAAGTTATTAACAACAACGTGCCAGGCCTAATGGAAGAAGATATGAGAAGAAAAGAATGTTTAGAACCTAATAAATTAAGTGGAATTAAGTGGAAATAATGCCTGAATTAATAATCCAAATCATATTTGCAAAAGCTAGAAAGGAAGTGGTAATTAATGCATATTAAAAAATGAGAATAAAAATGAAAATAAATTGGTACATAGATCAGGTATTTCATCAGGGGACTACACCCGATCATGTACCAAAACACTGTGTTTCTATACAAACCCATGCTGATGGAGGTAGCATTAAAGAATAATATTATTGAATAATAAATGTTAGAAAAAAAAAAAAAAAATTATTGAAACCTCCAGAAACATGAGTGAGGTAGCCCCAACGCAGTGTGTATATTTTAAGTAAAACTGTTAATTGTTAAATTAAAAAGTGTAACAGGCAGCAGCATAGAAATGGGAAGTAATACAAGGTATGGGGGGGGGGGAAGTAGTAAAAAAAAAAAGAGGCGAAGATAGCGAGAATAAGAAAAGAAGGAATGTCCGAATCGCCCTCGTATTACACTAATAGTTCAACGGACGGAAAAAGCAGAATAGAAAGTAGAAAGACGTAAAGAGAAGGAAAAAATTTTAAATATACTAGGCAAGCTAGGTTCGTAAGTACCCAACCTCTTAGAGAGGGCCTTGGCTGTGAAGGTGTTAGTAGAAGAGGAAAATTAATACCCCTAGCCTGTGAGTTGTAAAAAAACTAGTATAAAGAAGAATAAAATTAAATACCTTTAAAATTATGTAGCATCAATTAGTAAAATGCATAATACACATGATTAATAAATAGAATACATCGCCCTCGTGTTACACTAATAGTTCAACGGACGGAAAAAGCAGAATAGAAAGTAGAAAGACGTAAAGAGAAGGAAAAGATTTTAAAGATACTAGGCGAGCTAGGTTCGTAAGTACCCAACCTCTTAGAGAGGGCCTTGGCTGTGAAGGTGTTAGTAGAAGAGGAAAATTAATACCCCTAGCCTGTGAGTTGTAAAAAAACTAGTATAAAGAAGAATAAAATTAAATACCTTTAAAATTATGTAGCATCAATTAGTAAAATGCATAATACACATGATTAATAAATAGAATACAAACAGGGAGAGCTATGACGACGGTGAAGTTGCTTAGTAGAAAAAAAAAAAAAAACAATGGAAGCCCTCTATAGTTAAGTGAGGAAGAGGTCCGAATAATAATAAATAAAAATAATTAAAAATAAAATAAGAATGGAAATAAAAAAGGTAACTTAGAAAGTGAAAAGACATGAGCATAGTTCAGAATAGAAGTCATATGATGTGATCACTTTCAAAGTGGTGAGAATACCACCATTTAAATATACAACTATACATCTGTACAAATTATCATGTTAACCCTAATCAAAATGAGATATAGTGAAACCGAATTTATGTTTAATGAAGTCAGAAAGATTTTTAATAATATGATTTATAAAATTAATTGGAATATCATTTAAACATAATTTTGTATACAGGCCGTTTAAAGCTTTGACAAAGTGTTTGATTGCTGCTAAGATATGCAAGACGTAAAATTTGTGTATGAATGATATTTTTATGAACTCTAATGGAAATATTAGAATTCCAATTTGTTAAATAAATAACGTTGAAATTAAATTGACTTCTT
The DNA here is from genome assembly GCF_048544385.1 of Mastigoproctus giganteus. NCBI lineage: Eukaryota > Metazoa > Arthropoda > Arachnida > Uropygi > Thelyphonidae > Mastigoproctus > Mastigoproctus giganteus. Next base: position 177,041,665 of record NC_143579.1, on the reverse strand, counting down.
TTATCAAATACTTCCAAGGTATTGTGAAGAGGTGAATTCTTTAAAGTAATATTTAAATCGAGAAAGTTTGCGTGTTGGTTACCATTATTTTCTTTGTTTAAGGTAAGTTCAGTAGGGTATATCAATTTTGCAATATTTTCAAAATGATTATTTAAAATCAAGATATCATCAACATATCTAAATGCAAAGAAATTAAGGTTTGGATTATTATGAGTATAAAGATCTTCGTAGTAGTGAAGAAATAAGTTAGAAACTATACTGGAAATTTGTGAGCCCATGGGAACTCCTATAGATTGTCTATAGGTATTAATGCCATCGTAAATATAGTTGTTCTGAATACATAGGTTGATATAATTATTCCAGACAATCTCATCCATGGGTAGAACGTGCTTGTATTTAAGATATATAATTGATTAAGTACAGAGATAATTAAATGATGTGGCAAGGGAGTAAATAAGTTAGTAAAGTCATAAGTTTCGATACTAAAGATTTTGGCATTAGAATTAAAGATTTTAATGATGTTGTGGTTATTATTAATGATCCAGGTGGATGGAATATTAATGAAGATGGTAGTTAGTAGTTTAAAAAATTGTTTACGTGGAAGATAACAGCCGCTTTTTTTGGCACTAGTGATGAATCTAAAGCCAACGGGATCTTTATGGAACTTGGCAATCATATGTATGAATGGTAATGTAGAATTGCGAATTTTGATATGTAGTTTTTTATGCAAAGCTATAAGTTTTTTGATGGTCGTATTAATGCCAAGATTACAGCATAAAAATGTGGTACTGTTGTCGACTTCCTTTTTGAGAGTAGTATAGTAAAACTGCTTACAAAAGATTGCGAAGTTGTTAGAAGCTTTATCTACAGGGGTGATGATAAATTTTTCTTGTAGATCTGAGATGGCATTTTTGAGATTAGAGTGCTTAATATGTGGATTATTATAACGGTTGTAACATTTTTAAACTGATTTTATAATATCTTGATATACCACATGTATCCAGTTATAGAATGCCTCATGGGGTATCGTATACTTTTGAGCTAACTTGTTGCAGAAATTTAAGATATTAAGATATAAGTTCCTGTATATATTATTTAGATAGGCTTTATGGATAGGTCTGAATTTGAATCCTTTTTTTCATGGCCAATTTGAGGGGGATGTTTTTGACAATATCCAAATTGCCAGTGATAATGTGTCCATGGTGCTGGTCTTTGAAAGGAGCATATATAGAGTCATTACAGTGACATGGAAGATCCGAAAGTTTCAAATTGCCTAAATTTGTGGCTAAAGTTTTATAGTTGCAAATTTTGAGTCCGATAGGAGACTCATAATTGAAACGGTGATGGATGTTAAACTTAAAATTATTATAAAATGGGAGGAGATTGTTACGATAATTTAGCAAATGATGCCAAGGAATTTTGTCAAACCATTTATGTGTAAATTTAATAATACAGTATTCATTACTATATGTAGTAATGGAGCCGAGACTAAAAAGAGAGATATCTGAAATGATGTGTTTAAGTTGGATATTTTTGAATTTAAAATTATTAATATACAAAGTTAAGGCTTTTAGTATAGAGTTTTTGATGTTAAAAAGAAAAAGAGAAATTTTATGTACATCGAGAATGGTATTATCACATGAGCAAATAATATCATTGAAATTATGCCAAATATGTCTAAAAAGTTTGTTTGACCTATTCCCACGTTTGTGTCTGCATTTATTGTTAAAAAAATGACTAAGATGGAATAGATTGTAAATGCAGTGGCTGGTTTTTAAACAACCATTACTAAATAAAATTTTGTTAAAAAATTTATTGTTTAAACCATATGGATACAATGACCTATAAGCACACATGAATAAATTTTCATAGTAATCCTGTTATCATTAATGATAACGTCCTTCAACCTCTATACTCGGCTTGAATTTGCCAATGTTATGTAAAATTGAGTTTAGGTAAGTTGAGAACTGTCTTTTTGATATTGTTAAATATATATATATATATATATACACACACACACATTTTTTTATTTATTATTTATTTAATTTTTGACATAGTTAATGTCAGTTCCTTCAACTGGAAAAATAAAACCACTAGTCCGCAATGCCTCTCATCCTGTGCATGTATGGTTCAGTTGAATATGTCATTCTCTAAAGAATTTTAATGTACATATTTTGCACATGCTGATGTTAACCTATATATTGTTTTCTCTTTTTATATGTTCAACAAATTCTTGTTTTAGGTGCAGCTGAATCTAAACCTTCAATGGTTTCCCAGAAGCATACTTTTTCTTCTGTAGAAAGATTTCACATTAAAGCGTGTGGAAATATATCTTTAGGAGCCATATTATCAAAAAACCACATGTAAGTTTCTACCTTTCAAATGAAAACATTAGTTGTCTAATAATAAATTGTAATGAAGGAAACAAAAATTGCTGCAAATGGGTGTTATGACTAATGGATAATCCTTGGTAATAATCATTTTGTAAACATACTTGAGAATATTCTCTTTCAAAACATTTATGAGGGGAGGTTGAAAGGTTTCTAACCTCATAGAAGGAATGCTGGAAAGTTGTGAAAAACCCATTTATTTTTCAATGTATTCCCCCTCCTCAAGTCAACACTTTCTGCCATGATCTCCACTAGCTTTCATAACCCACTCAAATAAAATTCAGAAGATTTTGACTCAAGCCAGTTGTTGACTGCATTTATCCCAGCATTGTCACTGTCAAACTTCTGTCCTTTTGAGACCTGTATGGTTTTGAAATAGAAAATACTCCGATGGGGGCCAAATCTGATGAGCAAGGTGTATGCTGTAATGGCTCAAAACCACAGTCACGTAGTGTTGCCTGAGTCACAAATACTGTGTGCTGGTGGTCTTGATGCAAGATCCTTTGGCCAATTTCCCATGCCTCTTGAGCTTCAATTATTCATGGAAATGTTTCAATAGGTTAGAATAATACTCGACATTGATAGTAGCACCTTGTTTCAGGAAATTTACTGTGATCACTCCTTCTGCATCACAGAAGAAGGATGCAATGACTTTCCCAGGCAAATTCTGCACTCAAAACTTTTTAGGAGGGAGTGAAGAGGGATTCTTTCACTCTTTAGTGAAGAGGGATTCTTTCATCTTTAGTTTCATGGTTGAAGTGGTGCATGCATGTTTCATCCATAGTGACATACTACCCTCAAAATTGAGCTTCCTTAGTGCTACACAATCTCGTGACAACACCTCACTCTTTCCTCCTTCTGATCTGAATTCAGTGGTTTAGGGACCCACCTTGAAGAAACCTTCATTCCTAAAACATTCACCACAATATCGTGAGCTCGCTCTTGAAAGATGTTGATTGTTATCTCAATGTACTCTAGTGTTATTCTGATGTATTTGGTGATCACATTATGAATAGCATCTGCATTTACAGGTGTCAACATCGTATAACAGACCTAGCACTGTAGGGTACATCTTCAACCCTTGCTTAAATTCTGAAACCCAGTTTGTGACTATGATGTATGAAGGATATAAGATTTCACTGATGTTTGCTGCATGTCTTCATGAATTTCTTTCAGCGATAGTTCCTTTGAAGGTTCTCACTGCATGGTGCTTTATTCTCTCAATAGTCACCACCTTCATTTGCCTTTCACACTTCAACCCCCTCTGTGAAGGAGATGAATATGGTTTCAAACCTGAAATTTCTGTGAACACACAAGAAGAGTCACAGCACAGATGGCAATATTGACTTCCGTGAAAACCTTTGCGATTTATATTGGGCTAAAACTTTTAAATTCCCCCCCCCCCTTGTATATGTGTAAGATTTAGAGTGTTATTAATATCATTGGTAATGCCAAATGTAGATGTGCGACAATGCAGCTTTTTAAACATTTTACTTGTCAATCACTGAGGAAGGTGGTCAGAAGCATACCAAAGTGTATGATTTTATTATTACAAATTATTGTAATATATCTTAAATCTAAAATAAGCCAGTTAACCTCAGATAAGAGTAACCTTTCAATTAAACAGAATAATGGCATTAATAATTTAAACAGTATTTTAAGCAGTAATACATTGCCCTACCAAAAGCCAAGGAACACATATAGTTATGAACAGAATGCTGTTATTCAGAAGCAAAGAGAAGTTGGACTTTTCTTATTCAAAAATAGGTTTTTCTGTCAGTTTATAGCTATTACTTTTCAGTTTTAGATTTAACTCACTAGAACTATTCTGTTAATGCTTTCAGTTTTTCTTAAATTCTTCCATGTGTTTTTACTTTTATACTACAAAGCTTGCAAATATCATTGTTATTTTACTCTCACTTTTACTTGCATTCAGATTGAACAATAATCCTACTTTAAATCTCTGTAGTTTAAATTATTTTTTAAAAACACATTGTGTCCTTTTATACTAAAATTTTAAACTTTAATGTTTATCTCTCTTCTTTGATAGCACTATGTAATTTTCATGTGCAAAAAGGATGATGGGCAAAATTAAATAAAGCATGTTACACAATGAATGACAATTGGTTATCGCTGTGCATGTATTGGTCGGTGCATCTGTTCAGTGACATGGCTCTCATTTTAATGAGGAGAAATACTGGTATTAAATAAATAAATAAAATTTCTGTTTATACTCCGGCACAACAACCAAGTCAATAGAGTTTACAATAAATCATCAATACAAATATTTAGCATTAGCATTAGTAGAGGCATATGATGCAAGAAAGCAAGCTTATTCAGCATCAGCCAAAAAAAAAACAAAAAAAACACACCACTCCCATTTCACCCCTCCGTTCGCTCGAAATACCTGTCCAGTTGAGCCTTAAATTTGTTTAGGCTATCAACTTCAACAACAAGTGATGGAAGTCGGTTCCACCAACCAACCACCCGCTGGCCAAAGGCAGATTTCCACACATCTGTCCGGCATCCGTCCTTCCTCAATTTGAATTTATGCCCTCTGAGCTGATTATTCTGAACAAGATGAAGAATCCCATTGGCATTGAGCATGCTCAAACCATTCAAAGCCTTATACACCTCTATCAGATCACCTCGCCGGTGCCTAGTCTCCAGACTCTGTAATTTGCAAAACTTAAGCCTTTCTTCGTAAGAGCAACCCTTTGTTCCATTCACTAATCTTGTTGCCCTTCTCTGTACCCGTTCCAGCAGCTCTACATCCTTCTTGAAATGAGGCCTCCAGACCTGTATACAGTACTCAGGATGTGGCCTAACCATTGCCTTATACAAGGGAATAATCACCTCCTTATCCCTGCTAGAAAAATTCCTATATATCATTGACAAGACACCATGAGCTACTCTTGCAGCTCGTCTGCACTGCGCAGAGAACTTCATATCTGCCTGCACAATTACCCCCAGGTCCTTTTCATTCTCCACCACTGTCAGTGTAGTACCGCAGAGTTGATACGTTGCTCTGGGGTTACTGTTTCCCATATGTAGTACTTTACATTTGTCAATGTTAAACTTCATTTGCCACCTCTCAGCCCATCTGTTCAACCTTTCCAGATCCTGTTGCAGCAGCATAGCGTCAGTGGTGTCCTTAACAACCCTGCCAACCTTTGTATCATCTGCAAACTTGGACATTAAACTTGATATCCCATCATCAATATCATTTATAAACACCGAAAACAACAACGGACCCAACACTGAACCCTGAGGAACTCCACTAATAACATTAGTCCACGTTGAGCAGTGTCCATTGATTACCACTCTCTGTCTTCTGCCACTCAACCATCCCCTTATCCATAGCAGCAATTTGCCTCCAATGCCACACTGCCCCAATTTGTGCAGCAGTCTTCCATGTGCAACAGTATCAAAAGCCTTTCTAAGATCCAAATATATAATATCAAAGTTATTCCCTGCATCCAGTTCTTTTGTGACTACATCATATTATCCAATCAAATTGGTTAGGCAAGACCTGCCCTTAACAAAACCATGCTGCGTCTGAGCTATAACTGAATTCTTGTCTAGATGATCCTGCAGTGCTTCTTTAGCCAGTGCCTCCATTAATTTACCTGGAACAGAAGTTAAACTAACAGGTCTATAATTACTTGTGTCAGCCTTTGATCCTCCTTTGTGAATTGGGGTTACATTTGCACATCTCCAGTCTATGGGTACCTCCCCTGAGTCCAAAGAAGCTCTCATAATTATGGCTAGGGGTTTGCTTACTTCCTTTGCTGCCTCCTTTAATATAACTGGATAGATCCCATCCACCCCAGGTGCCTTTTTTATGTTTATCCCCAACAATCTCTCCTCCACTTTCCTCTCAGTTATTACAAAATCATCCAGCTGACTGCCAATGTTTACTTTACCTACATCATTCTCCTTCCTGAATAACTCCTCATGCATGAATGTAGATGCAAAATACTCGTTTAGATTGTTAGCCACCTGAGCAGGATCCTCAACTGTTGAACCATCAATATCCAGTGGACCAATCTGATTCATCCCTTTCCTTCTTGAGTTTAAATAGGTAAAGAACTCTTTTCTGTTTTTCTTTGCGTCCTTTGCCAAGGATTTTTCGTAGTCTGCCTTTGCCTGCCTAATCTCCTTTGTGACTTGGTTACAGACCAACTTATATCTATCATAGGCTTCCATGTCACCCATTGATTTCTATGTATCCCATGAATTTTTCTTCTCTGCCACATGTCTCATTAGTTCATCTGACAACCATTTAGACCTAAACCTTGAACAATATTTCTTAGTTGGTATGTAAAGCCTGGTAGCCTCTAAGATTAGTTCCTTGAATGCTTCCCATTTTGAGTTTGCTGTTGGTAACATCATCAGTTGGTCCCACTGTATAGAATTTAAATACTGTCTCAGACCATCATAGTCGCCTTTACGAAAACAAAAACCCTTCCCTTTACCTCTGATGGTAGTTACCTCCTTGAGTAAATCCCACTTCAACACACTGTGATCACTGCCACCTAGTGGTTCATTTATCTGCAGATTCTTAATGCATGAAGAATCACTACTGATAATCAGATCAAGAGTATTGCTCCCTCTTGTTGCCTCAGGAACATGCTGATGTAGAAAACAATCATCCAATAAATCCACAAAAGCCTTGCTAGTATGCGAGTGACCAACCCACAAATTCCAGTCAATATCTGGGAAATTAAAATCCCCCATTATAAGACACTCTGATTTACTGGCCCACTCTATTTCCCTGTACAGTTCCTTATTATACTCATCAGAGTCATTAGGCCTATAGCACACTCCTACTCTCAATTTTGATTTCCCTATGCTTATGTCACACCAAACTGACTCGACACTGCCCTGTCTGTCGATGTCGACTGGCTTCACTTCCTTGGACTTTATGTGTTTCTTAACTAATAGCATAACCCCTCCTCCACTCCTGTCCTGTCTATCCTTTCTATACACATTGTATTCCCCAAATTCCAGTTCGCATTCCTTATATCTGTGTGACACCACGTCTTTGATATCCCAACAATATCTGCCTTTGATGTTTTGAGCAATACCTCAAATTCATCAAATTTATTTACCAAACTCCTAGCATTGGTGTACACGCAAGTATACATGCACCTGTTTCTATTCTTGGCTACCCTAACACAACCCATGTGTTTACTTGTACCGCAATGACTCCCAGCAGTCTCTGAAATATCCTGCATCTTGTTTTTCAGGCTTCTGCTCATTTCAATAGAAGCAGTGCAAGAATCACTTCCACCTCTGCCAGTGGCTACTGTTAATCTATTAGTCCTTGTATCCCCCCCAACTAGCAGTTTTCCGACCCACCTAACTCTGCCTCGACAGCATCAGCAAAAATTCTTGCACCCTTTCTATTTAAGTGTATCCCATCCCTGTTGAAGCAGTCCCTTCTGTTAAGAAGTATAGATCAGGCTGAAAAAAATTCTACCCCTTGAGCCTTGCACAATCTTTCCAGGGCTGAATTGATCGACAAGGCTCTCATCATATACTCCTGCCTATCGTGTCTGGGCAGAATTGCAGACACTTTCAAATTCAACCCTAATTCACGGCTTTTTTTCAACAGTGACCTGTACTTGCTAAGTAATTCCGCTGGTCTCCTACTCTTAATATCATTAGTGCCAACCTGTTCAACTATATCACCTTTTGTGCCCTTAAAAGATGATATCCACTCTACAACATCATCAACCTTTGCCCCTGGCAGACATACCCTGGTCCTATTCCACCTATCCTTTTTACAAAGCATGTTTTCCGCTTCCCTGACAATAGAGTCACCAACAACTATTAGTTCCTGTGGGACCAGCGCATTCTGCCTGGAGGGCTGCCTCTGTGTTGCCTGATGACCAAGTGCAAGCTCTGGCGTTGATGTGGGCGGCTGAGAGCTTGATGGGCCCCTCAATTTATTTCCTTCGAGCGCATCCACCCTGTCCTTCAAGCTCTCATAAAGGCCCATAACAACGCTGAATTGTCGCATGATTTCCTTGCACTCCTTACATCGTGCACACACAAAGACATCCCCCTTGGCAGTATCATGTCCCGTACCCGACTGCTCCGCAAACATCAAGCAAACAGTGCATTTTAAAAGACTGTGATTCAGAGTTCAGAGGGCAACTGCCCCCCTCAGTTCTCCCCTGAACCACAGCACTCCCATTAGCTTGAGCCTTTTGCTTTGCTGCTCTGGTTTGAGTCATGATTCCGATTTAATTCAATAAAATTTCAAAACAAAATTAAATCCTTAAGTTATATCCCAAAACAGTTATAACGCTATATTTATTTTTTCGGTATCTAGTGTTTTCTACGAGTTCCCTTTATATAACTTCCGTATCACATGTACCACTATAGTTATGTATTAATTATTTGTTACGATTAAGTCGTTATATATATATATATATAGAGAGAGAGTTAAAAGTACAATTTAATTGACAATAAAGTTTATCAAGATTAATAGATTTACTGATTAATTGACAATATTATATTATGCACTATACTATACTACACTAAGCTTATGCTATCGTGTAAAAATGGCAGGAATTTACGAACGGTACTTCTACGGACTCATAAGTTTGATTAGCTTCCAAATCTCGCTATCTCAATTTAGAATAAACTAAGGATCGTGACTAGGTCTATAATCTACTTATAGAAGATAATTTAATATAACAATTGGTTAATAAATCGACTAAATTTGGTTAAAAAAAAAGACCTCTCGTTCAATTTGTAACACATGGATTTGATACCGTTACCGATACTAAGTAATACCTACAAAATCTCTGTCTAAGTTAAACTTTAAACTAAGTATCGTAACTAGGAATATAAAGCTACTCTAGAAATAAGTTAATATGACAATTTAAGCTAATAAATCAGAAAATAAATCAGGAAAAACTTCTCTGTTCCAAGATCGTCAAAGAGCTTCGTCCACACAGGCCATTTATCATATTTAGTGGTCATGGGCTTGAACCCTGGTCCACTCAAGGAACATGTGCTATGCACTCTCGCTTCTGATCACTCAGCTATGTCAGGCTAATTAGTTAAAGTATCCCTACTGTTCAGTATCATTGGACCCCTCAAGAGGAGAGGAACAAGAAGATACAACCAGGGGCCACTGAATGTCACCAAGTAACTATTTATTAGCATTTTGAATAATCAGCACCAATATCACAGTGCTAATATACACAACGACTTCTAGACAGAATGTATAAGGCCAAGGCTACCTAATTCAGTGGCTGAATCATTCCTGTAGCTTGTGACTAGATAGTATGGCATGCAGCTCAGGTAATCCGATTGACCCAAATCCCCTGGGGACACTTCTCCCCCTCACTTATTAAGAAGCAAGACACCTCCACAGCAAGTGTCCATAAAGCTTTGAAGGCTTATGTATCTCATGTTAAACTTTTATATCAGTCTCTGCCAAAGTGAAGAATTCAGTCTTGCAGCTGCTACCCCAGAGTGATTGAAAACAAAATTAAATGCATTTCCTGCAACTGGAGTTATTGTTTAAGATGTGCCAGAATTTCACATAAAACATTCAAAAAGATGAACAAAATGCATTGCAATGCACTACCCACCTCACATGTGATCCTGCCAACACTAATGGGAGTTCTAAGAACCCAGGGAGCTGCATAGTAGCGAACACCGTGGCCGAAATTTTCCACATCCAAGTCCACCGCCAATAAACCCGAGAAAAGCACATCGGACTCGCAATTAATATACCAAATGGATAATGATGGATACAAGGCTATTTTACAAAAAATAAACTCAGTTTGTGTGCTGCAGATAAAGATGAGATGAGAGGAGAGGTAACACTATGGATTTTCAAAAACAGCTCTTATCTTCGCAGAGTTCATACTCACTAATCAAGGCTTGTTATTGCACCATCAGTTACAAAACCTAAAATCACAACAAGCACTTCTAGATGTGATCAAAAGGAAAAAAGGAGCTAGCAGATTGTGTACACCCAATCCCCATGCTTCAAGCTCCAGCCATTCAACCAGGCATTAGACCAGCTCACCTTTCTTGCAGTTCAACCTGACATTGAACCCTCAATGTCAAGTAGTGTCAGATGGCATTACGAACCTTAGGCTAAACAAATTGCGGTCCCTAGATGCCTCCACACAAGCAGAAGATTGTGACGATGTGGAATTTCATAAAAGCACATTGCAAACCAGCCAGACCAGCTCAGTCATTAAAAGAAGCATCCAGCCAACACTCCATTGACCGTATAAGTCTACACATTGAACAGCTAAACAAGTAAGTAAAGACCCTGATCACATGATGAGTCAACAGCTTGGCTGTCATTCATTATTCTCCCCCTACCTACTGCATCACCACATTTCACAAAAAATTCTCAACTCAGATAACCCCATATTTGCATGCACTTGCTCAAAACCTGTGGAAATCAGCATACACTCCTCCTGTAATGAGGCCCACTGCTCTTCTGCTACCACTTCCCATACCAAACAGCTATGGGGTAAGCATACCCATTTTGACAAGTCCTCAAACCCTTGCAAAATTCGTAGCTGGATCTCACAACATGCACAAGAAGGCTCCTCCAGCTATCTGTCTGAAACACACTCAATGGACCCCACTAATACAGAAGTGCCAGGTTGCCATGGGCACCTCTGGTACATCAAAGCTGTGTGTGCAATAAGACAGCCAACAAAAGCAAGAACAAGCGTCTTCATCTTGATTCTCATATGAGGACCAAGATAAAGATGCTTGTTCATCATCAATCACAGCTGTTGTTGAAGAACTATGACTAAGAGTTTCTATAAAGCAGTTGACAATCAAAAGTAATAACTACACAGACTTTAAACTGGAATGCAACCAAGAAGATTTCAATAGAATCTCCCACCCATCTATGTGTTCAATTGGAGCAATTATCCGACCATTTTATGAGATCTCTCAGCAAGATAAAGCCCCCTTAGCCACAGCAAAGAACCGCTGGATATTTTTAGCTGACTCCTAAAGGACCTTGATAACAAATGCCAGGCCAGACATATGATAATCCTGCATGTGGTTACACATATCCCGTACCTCTTAGTAAACACTAATCTTTGTAATTTCCTGCATGCATGCTACCTCCATGCCAAAAGGACATGACTATCCCAACCAGGATCACAAATCGCTCCTACCATGAGCCACCCAAGAACATGTATATAACAGGCTAGCAACCTTAGTAAAAATCCCTATGACTACTATGCTTCAGCTACTCACCAAAATGCACTCTGCATCAGAAATAAAATTGACACCTTAGAACACTTGGATCTTCTCTGCATCACGGAAATGTGGTTAGAATGACACCAAGAATGTATTACAATCACTGTCTCAGCAGGATATGGTTCCTCCTTTACATCGAGAGATAATAGGAGGGGAGGGGGTACTGCCATCATTTTATAAACGAACCCTCTTTACACCAAACTCTAGCATTTTAAGTGAATTGCAAGATTTTTAAGCCATCTCTGTCAAACTCAAGAACTAATCTACCATACTCCAAGTGGTTGTATTTTATGTCCCTCCATCACCATTTCAAGACCTCATTCTCGAAGTAGCTAATTGGATCCTGCACCAGTCCAACCTGCCACTGTCAACATTGTGACTTCAATTTGCTTCCTCAGCTTAACCATCTAAAGCAGCACCACCTTTCTGACCTCCTTCCCGCAGTTGAACTCCCAGTACGAACTCCCTTGCCAGTGAACTCCCAACTTCACCTAATCCTAGCTTCCATACCCTGCACTATTGATGAAACAACTCTGACCATGATCCACTTTTGATGCTATTTCAACTACCGACTGATTGCCATCTTCTCAATCGGTTAAAGAAAACTATGTCCAATGTCAACCCAATGTTCTTGGTCATACCGAGATGCACCGAGGCAGCCTTGTTTATCCATTGGTCGATTCTCTGGTCATCAGGTCAATTAACTGTCACCCTGCTTTCCGACTGGATTGTCTCTGTGAAAGGCTATGCAGCCAGAAGAAAGGTCTCAATCTTCCTTCACTCTAAAGCATAGTGGTGGTCCCATGACCTGAAGAAGTACTTCGACCTAAAGCAACACCAGCAAAAATTGTGGAAGTAGTATCACAACAATATGGACAGAATTGCCTACTTGAGAGCTCGAGCCGAGTTTATCTGCCAGAAATCCAAAGCGATCAAATCATACCATAACAGGACCATACACACTGGGAAAGTTCCATATAAGGATACCCCTTCAGGCTTCCCCTCCCCACAACTCGATCCCCTAAGCTTGCTTGATTATATCACCAGGTTTACTGCCACTGTCAACCAAGGAGATCAGCCTCAGTTACCAACATATGACACCAATTTTGACCCAATGACAACCATACTAATAACGAGACAAAAGTTAATTACTGCCAGCAGCCTCTACTACTGGACTGGATCCCACAATTTATGCTAAGTAGTGTGTAAGGACTTAGGCTTTAAGAGCCTAAGTCCTTACACACTACTTAGCATAAATAAACTTAGGCTCTTAAAGCCTAAGTCCTTACATCCTACAAGCTCTATTACATATTTTTAACTCAGTGCTATCACACCATTGAAGGAATAGCTGCTCAAACCAAGGCCAAAAATTTGAAATTCATTACTTGTGAAACACTACATGCCAATCTCAAACTCCTCCTGCCTGTTGAAGCTGCTAGAAAAAATACTACTGCCGATCTTCACTAAACAGATCCTGCCAAACAACCTCCACAAATCCACCATGCACTTTCACACAGATCAATTGTGACCAATCTTCTAGCAACTACTAACAGGATCATCACAGCCTTCGAGAAGAGAGAAGAATGGCAGCCACCTATGTAGACATTGAGTCTGCATTTAATGCCGTGTACATCCCACCTCTCCTAAAGCTACTAGAGAACCACTATCAGATAGGTGGCGACATCTTAGCTCTCCTCACATCACTTTTTCTGCATAACCGCATAGTGAAAGCGTCTGTAGATAACACCCAATACTGCAAAGTAATCTCAGTTGGAATCTTGCAAAGGGCAGTACTATCCAGCTTCCTCTTCACTGCACTCATTGCGTCACTGGTAATCTAAGAGCTAAATATCGCAGTATATGCAGATGACCTGAAGGTACTCGTGCCAATTTAGACAAACCAAGACCCTCACCAAATCCCAGAAGAGCTAACTTGCACTCTCTCATCAGTATCTACCTATCTCAAACAATTGTGAGGTAGGTAGATATTGATGAGAGAAGGCAGGTTAGCTCTTTGTCTGTGCATCAATCCTGAGAAGCCAGAAACCAAGCTCTTCTCATTTAAGCAACACACCCAACAAAAATCCATTCAGCCCTCAATGGAGTATCCATCCCACTTGTTCAAAATCACATTGACCTAGGGGTCAGATTTGACCCAAAGCTTCTTTTCAGCCAACATGTCAACATGTTTCTCACAAAAGCAGCCAGACTGGGATGGATAACAGACAAATTGCAACACATAACAGACAAATCCACCATGGTCAGATACATTGCAACAATAGTTTATCCCCCCACTTCTCTGTGCGGCAAAGATTTGGGCATCTGCATCTCCCTCTACCACCAAACCAATGTTTTCCTCTGAGTATTGGCTCCTCAACTGGGCTTGCCACAAGCTTAGCCTACCTTCCCAGCTCTGGACTGCTGCTATGGCCAACACACTCATCATCCCAAGGCTCACGTGACTCATTGATGAAAGGTGATTTGTCACAACCATCAAGCTCATAACTGGTCACATCTCCATTCCCACCTTCTGGGGTAATTGTCTTGGAGGATCCGAGTGACACATCTGTGAGCAACCTCACAGCTACGCCCTATTCAAACACGCCTTCACCTGTCACACTGTTTTCTTCTTTGCTATCACACATCCAGGACCTAGATGTTGACTTCAACAAAAGTTTAGTTGGGATTAACAATATAGAAAAGGAATACTCTGCAGTGGGTGGCAAGGCTACCACTATTGTAATCTGAGTCTCAAGCAATGTATAATCTAACTCAGTTCAATCCAATCTATGTAATTATGCAAATCAACATATATTCTTATGTTATATATTTTGTAACTGATAGTCTGTACACTTACTCAGTGTTTTCTATGTACAGTATATTCATTCAATTCATTTCTTCATTTTCTAGTACTACTTTATTTTATTTATTTTTTTATTATTATTATTAATTTTTTTTTTTTTAGTTTATTGAGGCAACCTTGTCTCTTTAGTGCATTGTGAACCCCTGGCTACTGTGCCATGAAGGACAGTTGCAACTACACTATTATATAAATCATTATCTATGTGCAATAAAGATTCTTCTTCTATTGGAGAGTGAAGAATTGTTTAGAAAATTAGCACACTAATATCTACCAAAATTAAAATGATTGAACAAGGTTAGAATAGAAATCTTCTTTTTTTTTTTTTTCAGTCTTTTCCAGGACTAGCTGAAAAAGTAAGCACAGCATTAGGCCTGGCATTAATAAGTGGTCAAGTGGGCGTGTGCTCTATTATATGTATTTGAGTGGTCCATGGTTCAAGCCTAAATGTGGATTATTGTATTCACTGTTGAAATGATTAATTTTAAATTTTTCTAACCTAATGATGGTTTAGAGTATAAAGGGAGAAGATATTTCTTTCACATTTAATTGCTAAACTACTAAATATGAGGTAGCATTGGGAAATTACTATATTACAATGGCATATCGAGAAGACTGTAACGTCTTATATACTTTTAGTACATCATTCTGCTACAAAATTCATAAAATTAGGTGTAAAGCATTCAACCATAACTTCATATCCTTGAAGTAGATGTATTTATTATTATATATATATATATTTTTTTTTTTTTTCATTTATTCTTCACGGGCTAAAACAAGCTGGTGTTGTTAGCTTTTGAAAGATGAAATTCTGAAATGTAACTTAAATTAATTTTCTAAAAGCACTTCTTACCAGTAAAAAGAATTAAATTTCTCAAAATTATAAAATGAGAGAAATGTTTTGTGGTTAATTTGTAATTGGTAGTCAAATCATATGAACCAGATAAAAAAGTTGTTGAAGAGAGTAGTTATTCAGTACACCAGAAGAACAATATAATTAAGTGCAGTGAAATCATACGAACCAGATAAAAAAAAGTTGTTGAAGAGAGTAGTTATGCAGTACACCAGAAACACAGTATAATTAAGTTGTGACCTACCATATTTTTTTGGCCATAAAGATACATTGTTTTTCCTGAGAAATTTTGTTTAAAATTTTTTTGAGCCTTGTTGTCCAAAGGTACATTAGTTGCATGCATTGTTGTTTTTATCCACAGTTACAAGCTGAAAAACATTAAAATATTTTACTGTCTCCATGAAATCTTCAAAAAGCATGCTCGTTTATTGTGTAACTATAACAGATGCAGCAAAAAAGATGTTGCTAAATTAAACACAAAGTTAGTTACAATTCCAGAAGGCCTTGTCCAACTAGCACCATTGGACATCTTGATTAAGAAACTCTTAAATATTCATGTGTGAGGAGTAGGCCAAAACACTGAATTCACCAAATCATGATTTGACACTCAGGACCAATGAAGTGACCAAACATTTCACAGATGTGTAAATAGTTTTTTTTTTTTTTTTTATGAAAACCCCAAACACGAGAGGTATTAGAACCTATAGTACTTAGTACCGTGCTTAGGTTGGAGGTTGAGAAGATGAAAGAAGATATTTGTTGACATTAGACTTGAACTTCTGTAGACTGTAATTTTCAGGAAATACTTATGAAGGAAGGTTGTTCCAGAAAATAGCAGTTGAATGAATAAACGAGGAAGATGAAAAGTTGGTTCTGTGAGTTTGAAGTTGGACAGTAAATGGATGTTGGCTGGTGGCGGCCCATGTTCGGACTGTTTTGAAAGAGAGAGAGCGGGAATTATAGAAGCCAATTCAGAAGAACAGTACCCTCTGAAGAGTCTGTAGAAAAGGCATGCAGCAGAAACAGTACGTCTATGAGACAGCGAGTGGCAGACTCTGTTAGAGATGAATCATTAATTAACCTAACTACCCTCTTCTGAATGGAATCTAGAAGCCTGAGGTTTTGAGTACACTACCCCAGATGTGGGAACAATATTCCATGCTAGGGCGGATTTGTGGTTTGTACAGAGTGAACAGCTATTTGGAAGAAAAGTAACGCCGAGAGTGAAAGAGAAAACCATGTTTTTTAGATGCAGAGGAAGCAATATTTGTAATGTGCTTGTGCCAAGAGAAATTAGAAGTCAGGGTAATCCCCAAAAGAGAGATATCATTTTGCCTAGAAATCGGAGTGTCACCAAAGATAAGCATAGGAGCAGAAGAATCCTTTTTGTGAGATATAAGACAAGACTAAGTTGTCTTTGCCCCACTGGAGAATTATCTCCAGATAATTCTCCAGAGGGCAAGGTTTCTCAAAATGGAAAGTGGAATGCAATGTGCTATCATCGGCAAAACTGTCGGTAGGATTTCCAGTCATTGGAAGACAGAAGGTCATTAATATACAAGAGGAAAAGAGTGGGGGAAAGAACTGAACCTTGGGGGACACTAACATTAGTGGAGAAGTTAGAAGACAGAGAGCCATCTACCATCACCCTCAGTGAGCGATCAGAGAGAAAACTGGATAACCAATTACAAAAAACAGTTGGCAAAACATAAGATGGAAGCTTGTTTAGAAGACCTTTATGCCAAACACGATCGAAAGCCTTTGAGATGTCAAGAGCAACTGCTTGTGTTTCACTGAACTTTTCCATTGAATTTGTCCATAAATGGGTAACATAAGCCAGAATATCACCAGTGGATCGACACTGATGGAATCCATACTGGCGATCATTGATCAGACGGAAGGTTTCTAGGGCTTAAGAGTTGATGGTTAATTGATTTCTGCATTACTTTAGAAAGAGTAGAAGTAACTGCAATGGGACGATAATTGGATGGCAGGGATTTGTCACCCTTTTTAGGAACTGGCTGGATATGAGCAAATTTCCAAGCAGAAGGAAAAAGACCTTTCGAATAAGAAAGGCGGCAAAGAACAGGAGTAAAAAAGGCGGCAAAGAACAGGAGTAAGTTCAGGAGCACAGGTTTTGTGATCAAGTGGAAAAATACTATCAGGACCTGGAGCTTTCTTAGCATCAAGATTCATCAAAATCCTTCTTACATCCTTTTGATGGAAGAATGGAGTGTGTTGGCTATGATGGGAGGTGTTTTACAAAGATCATTAATACATGAGAAAAATGGGATGCTAGCAGGTCAGCTTTATCCTTGGCTGAAGTGACAACAGAACCATCTGGTTTGGGCAGAGGTGGGAGCAGAGATGGACAAAAGTTGCGGCCAATAGCTTTGGCAAGAGATCAGAATGCTCGGCTACCATTAGGGCAAGAAGCAAGTTTTCTACTCTTAGCCTGTTTAAACTCTTGTTTGGACTGATTAATAACTGCGTTACAATTGTTGCGAGCTTTGGTGTAGGCAGAAAATGAAACTGAAGAATTAGAAACGAGTCAATTACAATATGCAACATTCTTCTCTTGAACAGCCTTAGCACATTTATTGGAAAACCAAGGTTTAGATACAGGACGAGATTTTAAAGTGGGGTGGGAAATAAAGGATTCCATTGCTACAAGAATAATTTCACTGACATGATCTGAGCAAATTTTGACATCAGAAGTTTTGAAACAGTAATCCGACCAAGGAAATGAAGAAAAGAAATCTCGCATGTCTTCCCATTTTGCATTCTTGTAAATTCTCTTCCCATTCTGATCTGAGATGCCTAGAGGTCCACTCACTTCGACTTAGAAGGTACATAAGTACATAAGTCGACTCACTTCGACTTATGTACTTAGAAGGGTTGTTTGTGAGAAAAAGATGAAGTGTGTTGACTGTATGGTTAGGATTGTCCAGTATTCTTGTAGGTAAATGAACAATCTGTGCAAGGTTATTAGTAATCGCAAAAGCCTCAGCATCTCGACTGGCTGGGTCAGTGTGACTAGAAAATGGAAGCCAGCTGGAGTTGTGAATATTAAAATCACCAAGGAAAATTATCTCACTGTTAGGAGAGTTGGACTGGAGAAAGTCAAGTTGCAAAGAGAGGAAGTAAAAGAGATCCAAGTGATTAGTGGAGTTGGGAGAATGGTAGAGACAGCAGATGAATTTTACACAATGAGGTAGAGAGATTTTAAGCCAGAGAAGATCGTAAAGTAGTTGAATCAACCAATAACTGAGATTCTGTCAGAAAAAGTACATGGTGTTTGGCAGACTGAAAGTGGAAATGGACATCGTTGAGATTCGAATTGAGACAACGTATATTTGTGAAATGAACTAGAAAGTGCTTGGGAGGTTTAGTTCTTTTTGCAGATAAGCTTTCTCTATTAGTTTGACAATTCATGGTGTATTCAATAGTAAGAAAAAGTGGGGGGGTGGGACATGCTGTATGAAGTAATGAAATTTTTGGATATGACTTACACATGGTAATAATATACCCAGATCCTTGACATAACGTAGCCTCGACAATGTCCCCTGCATACAAACTACTCGGACTCCCTCCAGTCACTATCTGGAAGAGTAGAGGTAGCAAGATTATACACTAGCTGATCTGGAAGCATCCTAGAGAGTTACCAATAGGTTTGGTCCCGGTGTACTAACTAGCGGCCGGCCTTCAAACACCGTTTTAGAGCTGTACCCTCAAAATGTAAGGAAGGTTGGATCTTCCTTAAAGTTTAAAAATTAGTGGCTGTTAGTGAAACATGTTGCCACATTTTTCTAGAAACAAGGAATAAGCTATGCTCTTGATAGCCCTGAAGCAGTCTTTGAAGAAAGTGAAATTTCAGGCCATAACATCATCATTGATGAGTGTGACTGTAGTGACTATGCATTATACAATGGGTGAAAGCTTTTCATTTACACTAACATTTTTTTAGTAAGAATTTGTGAATTTGTATTTCAGATATATGGAATAAAATAATTTTTCCCAAAACTTTGTTTCCAAAATGTAGTTGCTTCGTATCATCCAGAAAATACAATGGCTAAATCAGCAATATTCGATATAGCTAAATCACCCCTGAGTGCTACTGCATTGTAATAGATTATGACACAACAAAACTCTGTTCTTATGCCTCATTTTGAAAGATCAATACTCTTGTCAGTAATGCCAGTCACTAATGTCAGTATTTTATTAAAAGCATCATCCATTTACAAATTACAAACTACTCTGGTGGTTGTATTTTAGTTTGATGCAAGCATTTTAGTATAATGATGTAAAGATATAAGCTTATACAGAATCAGGGATTTTAAAAAAATGAATAAATAAAAACACTATGCACTTCATTTGCCCATCTGTTCAAATAAGTTGTCCAATCTTTTTTAAATTTATAAAACTGTTCACTTCCAGAATGTCCAGTGGAAATTGTGAAGTGGATAGTTATTTCAATAGTTAGTTACTCTCTGGCTCATAGCAAGTAATTTCACATCTATTCAACAACTGCCCTTTTCTAATTTAAATTTATGCCCTATGTTTATTTTTGTGTGTATATGTTGTCTGAAGAAGAGTAAGATTGGCTTCAGCATTTAGTTTATTCAATTCATTTTAATCCTTAAACACTTTCAATCAGCTGGCCTTACAATTTGCCTATTTTTCCATGTGCAGCAATTTGAAGAACTGAATCTTTTTTTTTTTTTTTTTTTTTTTGTTAAAACACCCCTTCCCTGACTAATCTTTTTACTCTTCTGTGCAACCATTCCAATTGTAATTATACCATTTTAGAGATACAGAGGATGAAGAGGATATGGACACTCCACATCCCATATTCCTAAAAAAAAAATATTAAAATTGGAATGTCTTAGACACATTGTCTCTAAAAAGCAGTCAGAAACACATTCATTTCTAAAGCAAAACAGGGGACCAATTAATGCAATAAAGCTGCAGAGGCATGCATTATATAGTGGTAATATCCACAGCTTGATTAATAAGTATCATAGGCATCTCTCACTGCAGGTGTTTCTCTCATTTAGGAATTACATGCTGAGGCTTGAAGAATCATCCATGCTTCACATGGTGGTGTAGCTATATCACTTGATTCAAAGTCTCCCCCCCCCAGGTGTATTCTCAAATTAGCCTCTTTTAGATGCAGTTGCAGTACACTTTGCTTTTGGAATAACTCTTACCCTGGTGTCTAAATGTACTTCACCAAATCAGATATACTGAACCAGATAATCTTTTTCTACAACTACCAACTCCATTCTGTTTGTGTTGGGTAATTTTAACAGGCATCATTAATTATGGGATTGCTCCAGATAGACTGCATAATGGAGATTCTTCTTAGAAAGCACAATTTCACACTGATAAACACATACTGTGATACCACTTTCAATATATACTACAGGCTCAACTTCTGATATAGACCTACTGATATGCTCCCCCACATGATTTCCAGACTTTGATTGTTCAGATTTAAACAATCTGTTAAATAATGACTATTTTCCTGTAAAAATAAATTTTCTGTTTATACTCCGGCACGACAACCAAGTCAGTAGAGTTTACAATAAATCGTCAATACAAATATTTATCGTATTTAGTAGTCACGGGCTTGAACCCCGGTCCACTCAGGAAACGCATGCTATGCACTCTCGCTCCTGACCACTGGGCTATGTCAGGCCTAAATTTGTGAACTCACATTAGCAGGGGCACATGATGTAAGAAAGCAAGCTTATATAGCATCAGCCAAAAAAAAAAAAAAAACCGCAGACCCTTCTCATTTCACCTATCCACTCACTCCAAACAGATAGTGGTCTGTTCTGGTTGACATAACCCTCTTGTGACCTTGGCCAGCTCTTCTTGTAATGGTGCGTGTCTTGTGAAACTGCTTCTACAGTGCCAAGACTACAGTGCATGACACATTAAGCCAGCGTGCCACCTCTGCCTGTAACTTACTGGCTTCAAGTTGTCCAATGAGCCACCATATCAAAGAATCATCTAAACAATGATGACTTGCCATCCTGAGTACTTGAGATGTGGCTATCCAACAGAGCAAGCCAAAAAACGTAAATGAAGTGATGTGGTCGCACCCCGTGTTTTTATACGCATGATTAGTTTGCATAATGTGGCTTTTCTGTAAGGTGGTAGATCGATTTCTATTGGTTACTCAGGATTTGCTGCCAGGATGCCTATTAAATATCAAGTATTTCCCTTCAGCAACACTGTTCAAAAAAATATTATGAAAAACTTGAAAAACTTGTTTGGGGTTTTCATAAAAAAAACTCTCATATATCACATATTGTATGTATTGTACATTTTAATACATTGAGTACATATTGTAGAAGCAAGCCAAAATCATGAAATTGATTTCTAAAACCAGCACAGTATTACATTGGGGTAAGAATTTTTTTTTTTTTTTTTTTACTAAATAAAGTAACAAATGCTCTGTCTGTAGCTGGGAAAGTCAATCCCACATGGCTCTTCAACTCTTGATGATTTGCAGCACCTGAATTAAACTTATATTACATCTTTTTTTTGCTGATAAAAAGCGAATATTATAATAAAAATATATTTCTCTTTTAACTACTCTGTATTTTCATACTGTATTTAGTGATGTTATAAGCTACATGAAAGGTACAAACAGAAATAAATAGAGATTGCATCAATAGGTAGCTTATCCTCTTGGTAGTTAGCCACCTACTGGTTACCAGTTTCTCTAGATGACTAACTTTTATTGTTGTATGAAGGACATTTTGTCATCAAAAATATCGGTATGAGACGCTTGCAGTCAAGAAACACAAGAAAGTGATTGTAGTTTAAAAATTTCAGATATAACTATGTCATCAAAATATTATCAACACAATTTTATTGATAATTGCTTGGCAATTTCATTGTCCTTGGATTTCTAGATTGCTAGCTTTTTGTTTCTAAGTTTTAACCAACAGCCAATTCAAAAATTCCCATTTAGGCAATAAAATGAAAATAATGAAGTTAATCCTATAGCTATCTGATAAAAGGTACTTCCACTGCTGATGACTGAGCATTCTACTGATATATTCTGTCTTTTACATACTTTTGGCAATTCCCACTTCTTTAGATTTGTTGTTCAAAAACTGGCAATCAGCAGGTTTTGAGATTGTCTGAATATTCATAATTCAGAAATTTTAAGTATTCTGAATATTTTTAAAGTGTAGGAATATTTACGAGGGGTGATCACTTACTTTGTGGACTGGTGCTAGATCTTAATTGTCATCATCTGAATCTTCTGTGGATTTCTCCTTCTCAAAATACTCTCCCTTGAACTTTACACACAATTTCACTACTGTCATATCCACACATTAAATGCTTCTTGCAAGCCATTTTTTGAAAGACTGCGAAGTGCTTTCGTTGTGGCTCTGTGAGCATTGTTGTGTCCGATGCGAAGTGCTTACCTTTCAGAGCTTTCTTCAGATGTGGAAACAGGAAGAAATCACCTGGGACTAAGTCCAGTGAATAAGGGGGGTGTGGCAGAAATTTGGCACCTGTGGCAGTGATCGCTGCCTGCACAATATTAGCCATATGAGGCATGGTATTGATGGAGAAAGCAATTCACACCTGAAAGTTTGGATATACCGGAATATGGCCATCCTACCAAGACTCTCATTTCACGTTTCATTCATCTCTTTAACTGTTTCCGATGCATTCATCCGACACAATAACAAATCACATATCACTGTTCAGTCTATGTTTGAAATAATACTTGCTTGAAAATGATCGTCAGTGACTTATGGCTAAAAAAAAACTCTCTTCATGCAACACTAGCCCGACAAGTACTTAAACATGCACACAGAGTCTGCTCAGTAGTGATCAGGGAGAGCATCTGTAATGGCAGTTATGGGAAGTTCGGTAAACATAAAATTTTGCACCAGTCCGTGAATTAAATGATCACCCCGTTGTAGAAATAATTGTGTGCTGTCAAGGCAATTCCAGCTGTAAATTTCTATTGTCATTGTTGTCTTAATACATGTCAGACAAAATTGGTAGCTGGAAAAGCAAATGCACTGTTTTTTGAAAGGCCGCATTATGTGACCAGGTGGGCAGGAGCAGCAGTGCGTAGCACACACTTCTTGATTAGATCGTGGTTTGAGCCTGTGACCACCAAATATGGAGGATGTGGAAAGGTCAGGGAACGACCACCGCATATCCCCAGAGCAATATGGCCTTAGTTGCTAATGCTCCTAAAAACCAAACAACAACAGCATTATGTGAATGTAACACTAACAAGAAAAGTAAACAAAGGCTTAATCACCTTATTAAGTGATCTAACATGACTACAGTCAGTTCTGCTATAAAACGGTTCATGTGTTCCTAAAAATCTCCGCATTATGGTATGTCGTGCATTAAAAACAACAGGGCTCATGGGAAAAATAGGGATGGGGCCGAGCACTCAAACAAAAATGTTCAGTCTGGTAAGTAAAACATTAAAATAAGTTAGAAATCCAATAAAATTGTAAACACAGATTTAAATATCTTAAATTTCTAAAAAATAAATAAATATTACAGTTAATATGGCACTTTACCTTGACAAGATATATTCACTGACATATTCTCTCTTTTTTTTTTTTTTTTTTGGATTGTAAAATTTAAAACAGTAAAAAAGATAAGCAATCAGTAACGACGAACACGGGATAAACAAATTGCACAAGAGAGACAAGTTTACAAAGCTTAACAAATAGAAATGAAGAGAAGATTCTGAAAATTTATTTGTTTTTAATTATGTACCAAAATTAGATTCATTTTAAACGATCATACTATTGATTGCTTATGTTTCTTAAGAGCTCACTTTATTTGGACAGGTAGTGTGGATGCTTAAACATAACTAAACTTTGCAGTAACAATATGTATTTTTTTGTTTTTAGAATAACTGGTACCTTTAATGATTTTTTCAGAACATTTATTATTGCAATAAATGTTTATTTAAAACTTGAATTCAAGTAATTATAGTACTTGTTTTTTTCCTCACTTTATTGCATCTAACTCTCATTAAAATTTATTGAGAAAAACTTTAGTTTTTGGAATACCGTTATTTATACCAGTATTCCAGTTTCGTGAATTAAAAATACCAAAATACCGGTATTGTAAGCCCTAGTTATGATGCTTAATTTCCTGGACGATTTGAACTTTGGAAGCATAAAGTTTCAATCTCTTGTGAACCACCCTGTGCAGTGTTGCTCATATTATTTGCAGCTGCAAGCTTGCTCAGCAGATAGATTTTGTAGGAATTCGGGTAAACACTTCCTGAATTTCTGAAACTTTATCTGCAGATACACTATGGCTACCTGCTCCTTTTTGATGCAGCACACTGACAGTTTCTTGGAACTGTTTCAGCCATCACCTCATTGATTATTCTGTATGTAGATCTTTATAGAATTCCTGTTGAAAATGTCTATTTACACTTGCCAGATGTTTGGTATCCCACAGCCACAACATGCACATGGCTTTCTGCTGCACTATCACCATTTTAATGATGTATTGTCACAGTGCATTCTGGGACCAAGGCCACAATGAAAAAAACTCATTGAGTTGAGCCCAACTTATTGGCCATTTCTGCTGGATTGTCTATTGATCTTCCACTGCAACCATTTAAGGGACCTATTTGATTAACTGTCATATTTTTTGTATTTGTATATATGAAGAATTCTATGTTCATGTTTTTATCTTTCTTTGCTATTACTTTCTCTTAATAAGCTTTTGTTCATCTTACCCTGATAGTGACTTTGTTCCATATTCTCATATATTGCTTATGCAACTTGGAATCATATTCTTGTGTATGTATCTCTTACCCTCACTAGTTATCAATTTTAGCATCTTATGTTTATGGAACTTGATTACTGGTATAAATTCATACGTGACTTTGATGGATTAATTTCCTAAATATTTCCTGCATAGCTTATTTGTATCTGACTACACAACAGTAGTTTCTCTAGTTAATCAAACCCAAGAAATATCTCATTATGTTGGCTGTGCTTGATTCTCAATATTAATTTATGATGTTTCCATAGATCTTAAGAAAGCATGCAGAAACACTTTGAACCAGTCATCCATATTATGATGTTGTTTAAAACTGAATGTGGTCATGGTAGATTTTTTGCTTGAGAATTTGCTTTAAGTGATAAAAGTTAAAGATTGCAGTACCTGCTATGATTAAATTGATATTTATTTGCATTACCAGTCAATATTAATCTATTTCTAAGACTTTCAGTGACACATGCATGATAGCCCAATTAACAATGGAGGAACAGTATAGTTGGGAGCACCAAACAAGCCAAGTGTTCCTACCAAAAGAGTCATTGTGTACAACTAGTTTGTTATTTGCTATAGTATCCATCTAGTTTTACATAATTTATTTAAGCTGTCAACTTCCACAACAACAGATGGAAGTTTATTCTTGCGATTGCATGATGTATTAATTTAATATATTATAAATTATAAATTTACCTTTAGCCACCCACTGGCTAAAGGTAAATTTCCACTCATCTTTTTCTACAACTGTCTTTCTTCAATTTGAATTTATGCCCCCTCAGGTGCATAATATAAGCAAGAGAAAGAATCCAATCATCATTGAGCTTGCTCAAAACATTCAAAGCTTTATATACCTCCATTAGATCACCTCACAGGTGAACTAATAGCCTAGTCTCCAGATGCTGCAATTTGCAGAACTTAAGCCTTTCTTGATAAGAGCAAGCCTTTGTTCCACTCATCAGTCTCTTTGCCCTTCACTGTACTCATTCCAACAGCTCTACATCTTTCCTAAAATGAGGCCTCCAGACCTGTATTCTGTACCCAAGGTGTAGCCTGACCATCTTATACAAGTGAATAATCACCTCCTTATTCTGGCTAGCAAAATTCTTGTATATCATTGACAAGACTTCATGAGCTACTTTTGCAGCCTGTCTGCACTGTTCAGAAAACTTAATATCTGACAACACAATTGCTCCCAGGTCTTTTTCATTCTCCACTACCCTCTGTGTAGTACTGCACAGTTGGTACATTACTCTGGGGTTACTGCTACCCATATACAGTACTTTCCATATATCAATGTTAAACTTCATTTGCCACCTCTCAGCCCATCTGCCCAACTTTCTATATCCTATTGCAGTAGCGTATTGTCATTACCGTCATTAACAACCCTACCAACCTTTGTATCGCCCGCAAACTTGGATATTAAGCCTGATATCAATATCATTGATAAATATAGAAAACAACAATGGGCCCAACACCGAACCCTGAGGGACTCCACTAATAAAATTAGTCCATGATGAGCATTGTCCATTGATTACCACTCTCTGTCTTCTCCCACTAAACCCTCCCTGTATCCATAGCAGCAGCAGCTTGCCCTTAATGTCATACTGCTCCAATTTGTACTGTAGCTTTCCATATGCAACAGTGTCAAAAGCTTTCGTGAAATCCAAGTATATTATATCAAAATTATTTTTTGCATCCATTTCCATTGTGACCACATGATATCCAATCAAATTAGCCAGACAAAACTTCCCCTTAACAAACACATGCTGTGTCTGAACTGTAATTGCAGTCTTGTCTAGATGATCCTGCAGTGCTTCTTTAACCAGTGACTCCATTATTTTTCGAGGAACAGAAGTTAAGCTAACAGGTCTGTAATTACTCGTGTCATGTTTTGATCCCCTTTGTGAATTGGGGATACATTTGCACATCTACAGTCCTGGGAACTTCCTCTGAGTCGAAGGTACTCTTATAATCATGCCTAATGGTTTGCATACTTCCTTTGCTGCCTGCTTTAATATAACGGGATAGATCTCATCCACCCCAAGTGCATTTCCTATGTTTAGCTTAAGCAATTTCTTCTCCACTTTGCTTGCAGTTATTACAAAATCATTCAGCTCCCTGTTTGATAGGCTTGTGGCCTCCCCTTCCCTACAGAACTCCTCGTGTAAATGTAGATGCAAAATACTCATTCAGTTTGTTAGCCACCTGAGCAGAATCATCAACAATCAAACCATCTATATGAAGTAGACTTATCTGATCTGATTCATTCCCTTCCTTTGGAGTTTACATAAGTAAAAAATTCTTTGCTGTTTTTCTTTGCATCCTTTGCCACAGATTTCTCGTAATCTGCATTCGCTTGCTTAACCTCCTTTATGACTCATTATATCAGACTAGCTTATATCTATCATAGGCTTTTGTGTTGCCTGATAATTTATATGCATCCCACGAATTTTTCTTCTCTGCCACTAGTCTCATTAGTTCATCTGACATCCATTTAGGCCTAAACCTTGAACAGTATTTCTTAGTTGGAACAAAAAGCCTAGTAAAAGGTAAATTGCAGCCATTATCAACCCACTGCAGGATGGAAGCCTCCTCAACAATTCATGCTGAGGGAAATGGACCATAATCTGCCACGCTGGTCCAGTGCGGGTTGGCAGATCGACCGTATTCAGCAGTCAGGGGTTTGAACCCCGGTCTACTCATAGAGCGTGTGCTACTGCACACCTGCTCCTATGATCCAGCAACCTTAGAATAATAATGTAGGACCTGGCACATTTTGGCCTTAGCTGCCCTTGTGCCTTTAAACACCAATACCAATACCTGCTCCTGACCACTCGGCTACGGAGTCTTCTTTTCTTAAAATTCCTTCAATTCTGATGATGTCACCCACCCCAGAAAACTATACAGATTACTTCCTTGAATGCTTCCCATTAAGAATTTCCTTTGGTAACATCATTAGTTGGCCCCACTGTGTGCAGTTTCGAAATTGTCAGAGACCACTGTAGTCACCTCTATGAAAGCAAAAACCCTTCCCTTTATCCCCGATGGTAGTTACATCTTTGAAGGTATCCCACATCTGCAGATTCTTAATGCATGAATATTCACTAATGATAATCAAATCAAGAATGTTACTCCCTCTGGTTGCCTTTTACCCATCAGAGTGATATGGCCTGTAACACACTCCCACTCTTAATTTTGCTTTCTGAGTACTTATATCACACTAAACTGACTCACCATTTCACTGTCCACCCAAGTCAACTGGATGCACTTCTTTAAATTTTATGTTTCTTAACTAACAACATAACTGCCTCCTCCCTTTATATTCTTTCTGTACACATTGTACTCCCTAAATTCCAATTCTGCATTCTTTATATCCGTGTAACACCACGTCTCTGATAACCCATCAGAAAATCTGCCTTTGATGTCTTGACCAGCATCTCAAATTCTTCAAATTTATTAACTATACTCCTAGCATTGGTGTACATGCAAGTATACATGCACCTGCTCTTATTCTTAGTTACCTTAACGCAGTCCATGTATTTACTTGTTCCATGATGACTCCCAGCAGTCCTTGAAATTCCGACCATCTCACTTTCCAGGCTGCTGCTTACGCCAATAGAAGCAGTGCAAGAATCGCTTTCGCCTCTGCTTGCATCTACTGTTAATCCATTAGTCTGTAAATTCCACGAAACTAGTAGTTCTCTGACCCACCTAAAACTGCCCGTAGCATCGGCAAATATTCTTGCACCCTTTTTATTTAATTGTATCCCATCCCTTTAGAAACAATCTCTCCTATTAACTAGCATGCACCATGCTGAGAAAATTCTACCCCATGAGCTTGCACAATCTTTCCAGGGCTGAAGTGATTAACTAGACTTGCATCGTATACTCCCTTCTATCATGTCTGGGCAGAATTGCAGACACTTTCAAATTCATCCCTAACTCCCAACTTCTTTTCAACATTGACCTGTATTTGTTAAGTATGTCTTCAGCTCTTTACTCTTAATGTCATTAGTGGCAACTTGTACAACAATAGCACCCTTTATCTCCTTAAAACATATCTGCTCTACAACCTAATCAAATTTTTCCCCTTGACTCTTTTGCTAGGGACATCAAAACAGAATTTTTTATGTAAATTTTGGAAAACAATTTTCAAAATTTCAGAGGAACGGAAATTAATTTTAAAAATTTACGTTAAACTTTTAATGTAAATGATTCTTTAATTATTCAGACTGGATTATAGTGCATTTCAGCAGTTTTTTTGCATAATTCTTTTACATTAGTCTTCATTACGTCAAAGTTTTTTTTCTGTTTGATATTTTATAAATACAAGTATTATAAATTAATGATGACTCTAAATTTGTTTTTTTTTTTCTTTTTTCCATTTTAGGATGATATTGTCCCCCACAGATGCAATTTTTAATTTTAGTCAAAAAAGATTTACTGCTGGAACTGGAAAATTGGTTGTACTTTTTGACAACAATGAAATATTTACATTTCATGTAAGCTTTGGTTTAAAAATTGTTTTGTAATGGTTATTGGCAACATATAGCATCCAAACTGTGCTATAATTTTAATGACGTGGATTTGTTTTATCCAATCAATAGGAAAGCTTAAAGCTGTAGGTTACTTTGAATAACGTAATGCACATTAACAACTTTGAAAATATCAAACTAATGATCAAATAATAATAATAGTCAAACTACCAGAGCAGCTCATGGGTCTTGTCAATGATATACAGGAATTTTGCTAGCAGGGATGAGGAGGTGATTATCCCTTTGTATAAGGCAGTGGTCAGACCACACATTGAGTACTGCATTCAGGTTTAGAGACATTTTAGCTAGAATGAGTACAGAGAAGAGCAACGAGATTGGTGAGGGGAACAAAGGGCTGCTCTTACCAAGAAAGGCTTCAGTTCCAGAAATTGCAGCGTCTGAAGACTGGTGATCTGATTGAGGTGTATGAGGCCTTGAATGGTTTGAGCAAGTTCAATGTTGATGGGATTCTTTCTCTTGCACAGATTATGCACCTGAGGGGGAGGGCATAAATTCAAATTAAGGAAAGATAGTTATAGAATAGATGTGCGGAAATTTGCTTTTAGCCAGCGGGTGGTGGTGGTCGATTGCCTGAACAAACTTCAGATCTCAACTTTTTGTCACTCCTGTTGTTTTTGTTAGCGATTTTCTCTTATCCTGCCGTCATGTGTGTTGTCGTCTTCTGTTTTGTGACTTTGGACATGGTCTGCCTTGGGAGTTGATTCCGAGAAAAACCTCTTGTCTCGGTTGATCGGTCTTCTGAAGAGATTGCGTCCTGTTCTTCTGTGGTCTTTGAATTTTCTTTTTCTGAAGAGTTTGGTGTGAGAAGCATCTCAGACTGTTTGACAGTTTTTTCAGCATCCCCATTGTCTCAAACAGTCAGCTCACTTTGTGCATCTGGCCTGACCCTGGTTGGTGCCACCTGAATTTCGATATTACTTTCAGAAGAGTTTGAGATATGTGGCCAGTTAGCATTAGCATTAGTAGAGGCATATGATGCAACAAAGCAAGCTTATTCAGCATCAGCCAAAAAAAAAAAAAAAAAAAAAACAACCACTACTCCCATTTCACCCCTCCGTTCGTTCGAAATACCTGTCCAGCTGAGCCTTAAATTTATTTAGGCTATCAACTTCAACAACAAGCGATGGGAGTCTATTCCACAAACCAACTGCCCGCTGGCTAAAGGCAAATTTCCGCACATCTATCCGACATTCGTCCTTCCTCAATTTGAATTTATGCCCTCTCAGGTGATTATTCTGAGCAAGAGGAAGAATCCCATCGGCATTGAGCATGCTCAAGCCATTCAAAGCCTTATACACCTCTATCAGATCACCTCGCCGATGCCTAGTCTCCAGGCTCTGTAATTTGCAAAACTTAAGCCTTTCTTCGTAAGAGCAACCCTTTGTTCCATTCACTAATCTTGTTGCCCTTCTCTGTACTCGTTCGAGCAGCTCTACATCCTTCTTGAAATGAGGCCTCCAGACCTGTATACAGTACTCAAGGTGTGGCCTGACCAATGCCTTATACAAGGGAATAATCACATCCTTATCCCTGCTAGAAAAATTCCTGTATATCATTGACAAGACACCATGAGCTACTCTTGCAGCTCGTCTGCACTGCTCAGAGAACTTCATATCTGCCTGCACAATTACCCCCAGGTCCTTTTCATTCTCTACCACTGTCAGCGTAGTACCACAGAGTTGATACGTTGATCTGGGGTTACTGTTTCCCATATGTAGTACTTTACATTTGTCAATGTTAAACTTCATTTGCCACCTCTCAGCCCATCTGCTCAACCTTTCCAGATCCTGTTGCAGCAGCATAGTATCAGTAGTGTCCTTAACAACCCTGCCAACCTTGGTATCGTCTGCAAACTTGGACATTAAGCCTGATACACCACCATCAGTTTTTCCTGATTAGGCCCTCTTCGCGGCAGAAGAAACATTGTGAGGAAATGGAGGTAAAGAAGGTGTAAATGATTCAATTTAGATTGGCATTGATGATGTTGTTGTTGTTTTTATTTGGTATTTAGAAGCATTAGCAACTAAGGCCATATTGCTCAGAGGATATGCGGTGGTCATTTCCTGACCTTTCCGCATCCTCCGTATTTGGTGGTCACGGGCTTGAACTCCGGTCTAATCAATAAGCGTTTGCTACTCATCAATGCCGAGGAGGCGCCTCGCCGTTGATGAGTTTTGGGATGTCATTTGCTGTGTCATTGTTGGCGAAGTGCATAAGTGCTTGCCTGCAGGAACTTTTTATATATGCGAAAATTCCGGTTTCGTGGTTGCTGCCGAAAGTGTGTGTATTTTCCTGGTAACGGATCCATATTTGGATAAAATTCTTCTCAGAAATTGAAGAGGAATTTTAGGTTGGACGTTTGATATTGTAACTTTCGTTGGTGCTAAGGCGATTGGCGCCACTTCCAGGTGATGTAACCCATGTTTAGTCTCCGGAGCTAAGTTCCGGTCAACCCTTCCCCATCTCTTCCATCATGCAGTATGATTGATGACTTTTGAGCTTATGATGAACATCATGACAAGATCCAATCTTCCTTACATTTCAAAGGTACAGCTCTAAAACCGTGTTCGCAGGATGGCCGCTAGTTAGTACACCGGACCGAACCTATTGGTAACTCTTTAAGAGGCTTCTGGTTCAGCCAGTGTATAAGCTTGCTACCTCTACTCTGCCAGATAGGACTGGAGGGAGTCCAAGCAGTGTGTATGTGGGGGGCATTATCGAGTCGACATTATGTCAAGGATCTGGATATATTCTTACCACGTGTACATCATATCCAAAAATTGCATTACTTCATACCCCACCCACTTTTTCTAACTATTGAATACACCATGAATTGTCCAACTGATAGAGTAAGCTTATCTCAGAAAAGATCTAAACCTCCCAAACACTTCCTAGTTCATTTCACAAATTTATGTGGTCTCTTTTCACCTCAAATGTGATACCTGTGCATATGTCCATTCCGATATTCCCTGTGAGAGACTTGGTAATTTGGAATCTCCTCTTTTCGATCTTCTGTGTCTTAAAATCTCTTTACCTCATTGGGTCAAATTCATCTGTTGTCTCTACCGTTCGCCCAACTTCACTAATCACTTGGAGCTCTTTGACTTCCTCTCTTTGCAACTTGACTTTCTCCAGTCCAACTTTCCTAACAGTGAGGTTATTTTCCTTCGTGAATTTAATGTTCACAACTCCAGCTGGCTTCCATTTCCTAGTCACACCAAGCAGGCTGGTCAAGATGCTGAAGCTTTTGCAATTTCTAATGACATCGCACAGATTGTTCATTTACCTACAAGGATACCCGACAATCCTAACCATACAGCCAACACGCTTGATCTTTTTCTCACAAACAACCCTTCTAAGTACACAGTCGAAGTGAGTGGTCCTTCAGGCACCTCAGATCAAAACTTGGTGATTGTCTCTTCTCCAATGGAGCCTTTACCTCATGGCTATTCCCAATCTCATAATGTTTGGCATTATATTATAAGAATGCAAAATGGGATGACCTGCTAGATTGATTTTCTTCTTTTCCTTGGTCAGATTACTGTTTTAAAACTTCTGATATCAACATTTGCTCAGATCATGTCAGTGAAATTATTCTTGTGGGAATGGAATCCTTTATTCCACACTCAACTTTAAAATCTCGTCCTTTATCTCTAAACCTTGGTATTTCAATAAATGTGCTAAGGATAAGTATTAATGATCTTGGTAAAACACCTTCCACCATTCCTAGCACACACCCCATTCAATGCCTCCTGTGGTCGTCCGTCAAAAGTATGTCAGAAGGATTTAGACGAATCTTGATGCTAAGAAAGCTCCAGGTCTTGATGATATTTCTTCACTTGTTCTCAAAACCTGTGCTCCTGAACTTACTGCTGTTCTTTGCCGCCTTTTTCATGTTCTTATTCCAAAGGTTTTTTCCTTCTGCTTGGAAATTTGCTCATATCTAGCCAGTTCCTAAAAAGGGTGACAAATCCCTCTCATCCAAGTTTCGTCCCATTGCAATTACTTCTGCTCTTTCTAAAGTAATGGAGAAATCAATTAACTGCCAATTCTTAAACTACCTAGAAACCTTCCTCCTGATCAACGATCGCCAGTATGGATTCCGTCAGTGTCGATTCTGGCTTATGTTACTCATTTATGGCAAATTAAATGGAAAGTTTTGGTGAAAAATAAGCAGTTGCTCTTGACATCTCAAAGGCTTTCGATCGTGTTTGGCCTAAAGTTCTTCTAAACAAGCTTCCATCTTATGGTTTGCCAACTGTTTTTTGTAATTGGTTATCCAGTTTTCTCTCTGATCGCTCACTGAGGGTGATGGTAGATGGCTCTTTGTCTTCTAACTTCTCCACTAATGCTGGTGTTCCCCAAGGTTCATTTATTTTCCCTCACTCTTTTCCTCTTGTATATTAATGACCTTCTTCCATCGACTGGAAATCCTATCCATAGTTTTCCTGTGATAGCACATTGCATTCCACTTTCCATTTTGAGAAAGTTTGCCCTGCTCAATCAGCTTCAACTTCTCAAATATCTGCTACCAATTCCTTAAATGCCGATCTCCAGGTAATTCTCCAGTGGGGCAAAGACAATTTAGTTGATTTCAATCCTTTTAAAACTCAGTCTTGTCTTATATCTCGCAAAGAGTATTCTTCTTCTCGTATGATTATCTTTGGTGACGCTCCAATTTCTCGGCAAAATGATACATCTCTTTTGGGGATTATCCTGACTTCTAATCTCTCTTGACACAAGCCCATTACAATTATTGCTTCCTCTGCATCTAAAAAACATGGTTTGCTCTTTCGCTCTCGGCATTACTTTCTTCTGGACAGCTGTTCACTCTGTAAAAATCTCAAATTTGCCCTGCCATGGAATATTGTTCCCACATTTGGGGCAGTGCCCCCAAAATCTCTCTTAGGCTTCTAGATTCCATTCAGAAGAGGGCAGTTAGGTTAATTAATGACTCCTCTCTAACACAGTCTTTCCACTCGCTGTCTCATATACGTACTGTTTCTTCTGCATGCCTTTTCTACAGATACTTCCATGGACACTGTTCTTCTGAATTGGCTTTTATAATTCCCACTCTCTCTCTCTCTCTTTCAAAACAGTCCAAACATGTGCCGCCATCACCCAACAGCCATTTACTGTCCAACTTCAAACTCACAGAACCAAATTTTCATCTTCGTCCTTTATTCATCAACTAACATTTTCTGGAACAAATTTCTTTCATACGTATTTCTCAAAAAATTACAGTCTACAGAAGTTCAAGTCTAATGTCAACAAATATCTCTTTCGTCTTCTCAACCTCAAACCCAGGCACAATACTCAGTACTATAGATTCTAATACCTCTCGTGTTTGGGGTTTTCATAGAAAAAAAATAAGTTACATCTCCTTCAATCATTATATCCCTTTCTATGGCATACTTGTTCATCATTACTTTTGTTTTAGCCATGTTCATATTTAGTCCAAAATCCTTCCACCCCTGCATAACTGATTTAGATTTTCCTCTAGTTCTTTGGGATCATGGCTTATGTCATCTGCAATTCATAAAACGTTTAGTACTCTCCTTTCACATTGAATCCTTTCTGCAACCAGTCTTATCTTCTGAAAGCTTCCTCAAGGGCAGCAGTAAACAACTTCAGAGATATTGCGTCTCCTTCGATATCAAGTGGACCAATCTGATTCATCCCCTTCCTTCTAGAGTTTACATATATAAAGAACTCTTTGCTGTTTTTCTTTGCATCCTTTGCCAAAGATTTCTCGTAATCTGCCTTCGCCTGCTGAACCTCCTTTGTAACTTGGTTACAGACCAGATTATATCTATCATCGGCTTCTGTGTCACATGTTAATTTATGTATCCCCATGCATTTTTCGTCTCTGTTACATGTCTAATTAGTTCATCTGACATCCATTTAGACCTAAATCTTGAACAATATTCCTTTGTTGGTATGGAAAGCCTAGTGGCTTCCAAGATTAATTCTTTGTATGCTTCCCATTTTGAATTTGCTGTTGGTAACATCATCAGTTGGTTCCACCATATAGAATTTAAATACTGTCTCAGACCACCGTAGTCACCTTTACGAAAGCAAAAACCCTTCCCTTTACCCTTGATGGTAATTTCTCATGTCAACCTTTTATTCCTCCTTTTGTTATAGGAATCAAAGTGTGATATGATTTTTTACTTATCTATGTCTAGCTGCCATTTCTCATGGTTTTGACACATTTATGTTCACCTGAAAAAAAGCACAGCCTCAAAAGTGAATTATATTCTATTATAAGACTAGCATTTACTGATTTCTCTTTTAATCTGATCTTCACACAGACAATGGTATTCTCTGGCAGTAGTAAACAATTAGAGTGTAATTTTCTGCACAAGTTGGAGACATTCGACAGAAATTTAGTACTTTACTGGTTGGATAACTTTATGTTGTGACCCCCTATCTTGTGGGGTTTTTTGCTAGAAAGTGAGATTAGTTATTTACAAAATTTTCGTAGATGTACTTAACATATAAAAAGAAAATTGTTCTTTTCTTCTTTTAATGTTACATTCACCTATATACCACATTAGATACACCCATTTGGAATATGTAAAATTTGTATGTATCTAATGTAACTTTTCACTGAAGGATTCCCCAGGATAGGGGTCATAATTTATAGTTTTAATAGAAATATAGTACCTGGAAGTACTATGTTTGTATTTAGTTTATCTTCAGTTTTGTTAATTCCTTAGTTCCAAAAATCTGATGCTCGATAAGGTTCCTAATTTGACCCCCTTCTGTTTTCTATAATTAATTTTCTTCAGTGCAAAGATATTAATATAAGAGATTAATAAAGAAGTAGTACAGGATAATCCTATTATAATTCAACATATTACTTTTAATAATAATGAATATGAAATATTCATTATTATTAGAAGACACTCTTGTAGTATTTTTGAAACTCTTGTAGCATTTTACTGTACATTTTATAGTATTTAATTAAAGGCTGAACCACTGTAGTTTTCACAGCAGCTTTTGTATCCTTCAAAATTATTTTGTTTTTTCAATTCCCAGCAGTTCAGTGTTTATTCAACATAAGGTCATTGCACAATAAATTATTACCCACATATTTAATTCCATCAAGACCATTGTTCTACTCTCCATAGCGGCTCCCTCTCATTTTTTTTTTTTTTTTCTCTCGGAACTTGTTTCTTTGTTTATTGAGGTTTTTTTTCCTGATACGGTGATTGTTTGCAGGTTTGCCTTCATTCCTTTTCTTTTTTATGTTTATTTTTACTCTCTCTTTTTGTGTATTATTAGCATTAGTAGTGTCAAATGTTTCAAGAAAGCAAGCTTATACAGCACCAGCAAAAAAAAGAAAAAAGAAGACACCTCCAATTTCACCTGCTCATTCCCTCCCATAGTTTGTCCAGTTCTTCCTTGAATTTATTTAAGCTATCAACTTCCACAACAACAGATGGAAGTTTGTCCAGCAATCAACCACCTGCTGCTTAAGGGCAAACTGCTTCACATCTATTTTGCAACCGTCCTTGAATTTGTTCTCCCCTCATGTGTATGGTCTGAGCAAGTGAAATAATTGTATCAGCATTGAGCTTGTTCAAACTATTCAAAGAAGTAAACACCTCAATCAGATCATCTCACAGGGCCTATTCCCCAGATGCTGCAGTTTGCAGAACTGAAGCCTTTCTTGGTGGGAGTACTCCTTTGTTCTGTTCACCAATCTCATTGACCTTTTCTGTACTTGTTCCAGCAGCTCTACATCCTTTCTAAAATAAGGCCTCCAGACCTTATGATTATTTAGGTCATTGGTTTATAAATTGGATTCTAGGCACAACATTCTTAGAGAGAGAGAGTTTTGCAATCCGTATTATTATTTTAAAGATATTGGAGTTCCCTGGCAAGAAAAATTTAGAAAAACCCCTGCTTATAAGTTTAATAAGTTTGTATACTCTTGTTTTTTCACCTGTTGATATCATTCTTAATGTTGCAATTTGATCCCATGGTTATTCCTGCTCTCTTATATAAAGATATTTTTTCATTTTGGGGAGTTGTGCACTCTTACATAACATTGACAGTGTGCAACTCCCCACCCAAGGAGCATGTGTCTTCGCTACCACCCAAAGTGAGCTACTTTGATAATAAATAAAATTAAATAAAGACAAGGAACTCCCACAATTAGTGGAAACAGCACTTGTAAACTACAAACTATGTTTGTCTTTATAGTAATATATATTTTTTGTTCAGCAGTATATTTATTGTCCATTATTTTGAGCTAATAAATGTAAATTTTTTTTTTTCACTCGCCGTCTTGTCCATGTTTTAACCCAAAATATTTTCTCCATTTAATCCAAAATATTGTTTTGTTCTGCACTTTTTTCATAAAATCTTTCAACAAGTTATTATCATATGACTTTCTTAAAAAAAAAATAGGAAAAAAATTTTATTTAACAAAGTATCACATGGGAATAACTTGTACACTTCAAAGATGTCACACCATCGTTAGGATATGTCGTTGATTTGAAGAATAGTTATGGAAGAAAATCTTTAGGTATTAATACTATTCATAATAAATTAATAAGAAATTTAATAAATGGAGTATGCGGTATATGTATTTGAAATTTTAAAGTGCCCAAAATATGCAACTGAATAGTATATATATATATATATACTATTCAGTTGCATATTTTCAAGATTACTTCAGGACTTGTAAATGAAGAAAAAAAGTTTATATAAACATGTGTCAGATTAAGAATGGCTACAGAGCTGTGGTTCTTTGAATTTAAAAAAAAAAAATGGCTGTGTGGTTTTCAGTTGTAAAAAAAAAAATCATAAAAATAGTAAAATAACAAGTAAGAATAAAGGTATACACACACACACACACATACACCTAATTAACTATTTTTTCATGTTAGCTACTGTTTGCTTATTTTTATTATTTTCTACTATTGTACATTCACATGCAATATCCATTAAAACTATACGTACAGGAAGGTCCATAATTTAAGGAAACTGTTTTGAATAGCTACGTGTTTATATGTGTAAGTACTGTATAGACTATTTAGTAATATGCATAGTCTCTGCTGGAGGTTCAGTAGTCAGAATTTGAGAATATTTCTGAGGAATTGTGCATTGCCCTGTGCCCAAAAGACTACAATTTTGTAAAGACCAAAATGGTTGCCATATTGAACAGATGTAAAGTTTTTTATTTTTTTTTAAAGTTTATCTGTGCGCTTTCTGTTGTGCTAGCATTAATTAAAATATATATTTAAAAAAATATATGTTATTATTTACAATCAAACATGTTTCCTTATTTATGATCCACCTTGTATTTATTTTACTGTTCTTCTTAGCAACTTGCAGTTTCCTTGGTACCAGAAGAGCAAGGCATTGTTAACAGACAAAGCTTTGATGGTCTTGAACAAAAATTCAACAAGTCCTGGTAAGTTAATATTCATTATATCAACATCTAAATACAGGCATACCTCGGTTAACGTTACCTCTGATAACGAAGCCTCGATATAACGAAGTCGGCAATTTCAAGCCCCATTTAACATAAAAAAAATTCCAATTTAAGACCAACGCCCGACAATCATTCGATTGGTGACTGACGGCGACTCGTTACGTATTCCCGAGCTGCGGGCGTGTCTGTTATAACAGTTTTGCGCGTCAATCGCATAATTTAGTTGTTGTTTACATGATTTGACGTTGTTTCAGTGTGGCGCATTGCAATAATCGACGTAGGTTCTTTGTAGCATTACATAACGTAGATTTTGTAAATTTTAATAGAAATATTTTTGTTTTAGTTAATTAAAATGTCAGAATCAAAGAAAAGAAAAGCAATTTCTTTGGAAACTAAACTAAATATCGTACGACGTGTTGAAAGCGGCGAAAGAAAATCCGATGTGGCACATTCTTTAGGATTAGCGCAATCAACTTTAACAACCATACTAAGTCAATCAGAAAAAATAAAACAGTCTGCTCAGAATTGTACAGATGTTACAGCGGCAAAATTAACTCGCTTAAGGAATCCAATTTTAGAAAAAATGGAGAAAATGTTAAGTTTGTGGATAGATGATATGTCACAACGTCATATGCCTTTAAGTCAAATGGTGATTCAAGAAAAAGCATTATTTTTGTTTAATCACCTGAAATCTAAACAAACTGAAGAAATTACGGAAACCTTTAGGGCTTCTCGTGGTTGGTTCGAGAAATTTAAAAAAACGGGCCAGGATTCATAGTGTAAAATTAACAGGAGAAGCTGCAAATAAGTTTCCAGAAAAACTAAAGGAAATAATTGAACGTGAAAATTTTCCACCAAATTTGGTGTTCAATGTTGACGAAAGCGGTTTGTTCTGGAAACGGCTACCAACAAAAAGCTTCATTTCTATTGAAGAAAAATCAGCTGCTGGGTTCAAAGCAGCCAAAGACCGTTTAACGTTACTCTTTGGATCAAATGCCTCTGGCGATTATAAATTAAAATTGTTATTAGTTTACCATTCAGAAAATCCGAGGGCGTTAAAAGGTAACATAAAAATGAATTTACCTGTAATATGGAAAGCAAATAGAAAAGCGTGGTTTACCAAGGAGTTATTTACTGATTGGTTTGTTAACCACTTTTGTCCTGGAGTAAAACGGTATTGTCAAAAAAAAAACAACTTTGAAGAAAAAGCTCTTTTGTTGTTAGACAATGCTCCGGGACATCCTACTGATCTTAACACGTTGGACACATGCATTCCTGTCAAAGTTGTGTTTCTTCCAGCAAACACAACTTTCCTGATTCAACCATTGGATCAGGGAGTAATAGCATCATTTAAAGCTTATGATCTGCGTCGAATTTTAAGCAATTTACCTGAACTAGAGGATAAAGAGGAAATGACAGTTAAAACTTTTTGGAAAAACTACACCATTAAAAACGCAATTGAAAACATTGATAGTTCTTGGAAAGAAGTCACTAAGAAATGTTTAAATGGAGTTTGGCGCAAAATATGGCCAGAAGTTGTACTAGAAGAAGAAAATAACATCCAAGAAATTAGAAATGAAGTTATCCAGATGGCTCAATCAATAGGTTTCGAAAATGTCGATGAAGAGGATGTTAGAAATTTATTGAATGCA
This sequence comes from Mastigoproctus giganteus, assembly GCF_048544385.1. Taxonomy (NCBI): domain Eukaryota; kingdom Metazoa; phylum Arthropoda; class Arachnida; order Uropygi; family Thelyphonidae; genus Mastigoproctus; species Mastigoproctus giganteus. The sequence continues at coordinate 177,000,832 of NC_143579.1, read as the reverse complement.
GAAGATGATGGTTTTTCAGTGGAAGATTTAGAAAACCTTGTTAGCAACGAAGACAAAGATAATGAAGGCGAAGTTAAAGAAGTTCCTGCCGAAAAAGTGTTAACAACCAAAGATTTAAAAAGGTGCTTAAATGACATTGAAAACGTTTTAAATTTTTTTAGTGAAAATGATCCTGATTTAGGAAGAAGTGTTATAGTTAAGCGATCAGTGTTAAATGCAATAACTCCGTATAGGCAATTGTTAAATGAAAGAGAAAAAAAGCATAAACAATCAACTTTAACCTCATATTTTAAAATGTGATTTCACTTTGTATGTAAGTTGACTGTTTATTTAATAAAACTTTTCTTTGTTAGAAAAAAAGCTTTTCATTTTCTTTAAGTAGGAACGTATTCCTATTCTGGCCATAGTATTTTTACCTCTGAAAACAAAGTTTCGCTTAACGAAGTAATTTCGTGGAACGCATCCTATTCGTTAATCGAGGTATGCCTGTATTGATATAATAAAACTTATGAATACCGTTAAGTGACAATTAACTATCTGATAATTTTATTTTGTGGTTATGTTTTATTTACTTAACACAAGTGGCTATGGGGCAGTGAGTTTTTTGTCAATGATCAGCTCAGTGGAATAAGTTGGTTCGTGGAATTTTTTAGTTTAGAAAAAATTGAATACTTTGTATATGTTTTTAAATATTTATTTGTTCTTATTTTTACATGATTGCCCAACATCAGAGTAAAATTACTGTCAAAAAACTCAAACCAAAATTAAGAAAGGAAAATTTTAAAGAAAATTTCAATAACTAAAACAAACAAACAAATTTATTGTTCCTTTATTTTGATTCAGTAATCTCCTCTGCATCTGTTTATTTTATCACTTGATTTATTTCCCTCAGCCCTTGGATTTTAATTCAGAGAATTTTTTCAATTTTAGACCCAAGTCCAGACAATGTGGCCATTCATGTGTAGCAGACCAAAGTGGTTCATCTCTGTCTTTCTTTCTAATGTAATGTAGATGAAGAAAGTTGTGCTGCTTTTCTTTGTATTTTGAGTCAAATACTGTAATCTGCCTTAACAGGCCTAACCTTCTTAGTGGCTCGATTGCAGACTAGTTTACATGTATAGTTGGTTTCTGTGCCCCATTAATATATAATAATCCTATGCATTTTTCTTCTGTGCCAGTTTTCGCATCATTTCAGCTGATATCCATTGTGATAACCTTAAACAATATCTCCTGTTAAACTAAATGTATGCGTAATGGAACATTAAATTCCCATAAAAACTCATGTAACTAGCTGAGATACATTCTTGAAGGTTTGCAAATAATTTGATTTTTTTTAAATTAAATAAACATACCTGATAAACTAATCGAACCCGCGACCTTTGGGTTGGCAGGCAGGCACTTTACCCACCCAGCTAGCCCGGTCAGCATGATTCTGATAAAAAAATAGATAAATTTTCTGTTTATACCCAGGATGGTCACAGGAATCAGGAGGTTATACAGTTACTTTATTCATTTATTAGAATCATATTGTAAGCACACCAAAAATGCATAACTGTACACAACTACAGATATATATATATATATATATATATCAGACAAATGGTATCAGATATAATGTACATGTCATTGGACGTACATTAACCAAGCAGTGCGTTCTTCCCTGAAAACTTCCTCTTTAGAGTTTGCAGATGTTAACATTATCAGTTGGTCTTGGTGGAAAGAATTTAAAAACAATTTAAGATCATTGTAATCACCTTTATGAAACGAAAATCCCTTTACTTTTACCCTTCACAGTAGTTATACCTTTAAGTAAATTTAATTTCAGTAGACTGTTGATTACTAATGCCTAGTGGTCCTGTTATTGTTATTTCTTTATTGATTTATTTTTTTATATATTTGTTATTATATCTTGACATGTAAGTGTAAGTGTTTTTAGGGTCAAGCGGCACCAAGGGTTCCCCCCATCTCCGCGTAGTTTTCGTTGTGGTGTATTACAGTACACTGTAAATGCCAGAGATTTAAAAGTGTATGGATCTTGGATCGTGTAATGTTGTGTGCCGTTGTTCTTCTGGCCATTTAGTCGCTGGACCCCTGTTGGGATCCAACGTTGCCCCACTTACGCCCCGTGGAGGCAGGCCAGGAACTCTGTAGACTTAGTTTACTCTGGCAGGTCCTGCCGCTTATTTTCCTGAGATTTCGGCGGCTAGGACCAAAAAAAAAAAATAAAAAATTTGGGTGGCATATTCCAATGGTCATCAATAAAATAAAATAAAGTGTTTTTTGTTTTTTGCGTTGACGTGGGGATATTATCGCTTTAATTTCTTAGACCGAATGCTGGGCGTTTGACGGTTTTGATGTATTAATTTTGATGTGTGGGACTTCACTAGCGTGAAGATAGAGGGGAGAGAGACAGAAGACTGGGGGGAAAAGGCAGAAGTATGGAGCCAATAGAGAAGGCGGCCCCACCAGAGAGGAAACAAGGGATGGCGAGAAGGGGGGACCGTGTGGCCGTCGCCTCCTCCCGAGGAGTTAGGAATTATAGGTGAAGAGGTCTAGAGTGCCCTCTTCAGGTCTCCAATATGGCCTTTGTCTCACGTTTGTTTCTCTTCATTGTCACTCATGGGGCAAGCCGCATACTTATATTCCTCGTTCTTTGGTCATCATCATTTGGTCATTTCTCGTATTTCTTGGTGTCCATATTTGGTTTCGTTACTCCTGTTGGCCTTGGTGGATGGCTATTTGTCGTTTTATTCTGGAGAAGACGTCCTGGGCAAAGTGACTAAAGGCCGCAAATTCTTCTGGTGTGTCCAGGAGATGGTGTTCCTGGGTGTTAGGGATGTATTTAATTCTCGTGATCATTTGACATCTGATGTCTTCGTATATTTCACACTGATGCATAACGTGATGCCATGTTTCTAGTTCATCGCAGAGACAGTGTGATTCCTCGATTATGCCCATGGCATTTAATTTGGCCTTGAATGGCCCGTGGCCGGTGAGTAGAAAAGTAGTGTTTAGGCCTGGGTACAGCCATGTGGGAGCCTTGGGATACAGCTTGGTTACTTGGGGAATAAATTTTTTTGTTACCGCTCCTTTTTCCACGTCTGGCCATCTTCTCTGCCAAATTTGTACGAGGTGGTCCACTATTTTTTGTTTCTCGTTTTTCCTGTTATTGGTGATGTCAATGGTAAGACCATTGTAGGTGGTTTGGGTTCCTTTGGCTAGTAGATACATAAGTCCGCAGCGGGTTACCTCTAAATCCAAGGATAGAGTCCCCGCAAGGACCTGTAGAGCACTCGTACTAACTGTGTTACATGCTCTTGTTATTGTTAATAATATGTTGCGTTGGATCGTGTCCAGTATCCTTTTATTCACTGCTGTTCCTGCTTTCTTGTACCATATGGGAGATCCATATGTTATTATCGGGATGAAGATGGCTTTATAATACAGGGACAGGGTTCTCCTGTTTAGCCCCCAGTCCCTGCGTGTAACTCTGGCAACGAGCGCTGTGTATTTCCGCAGTTTCTCTTTTAGATAGATTAGGTGCGGTTTAAATGATAAGTTCTGATCAATGATCAGTCCCAGATATTTAATTTGCGTTGACAGTTTGATTGTTTGTCCTGCCAGCTTGATTTGTGGCGGTCTTCTAAGGTTTAACCTCCCTCTCAATAGTACTGAGTCCGTCTTCGTTGGCGAGATTGTTAAGGTGTGTAGTTTTGCCCAGTCCTGCAAGGTTTCAAGGGCTTGGTTTGCAAGCGTTTCAAGGTTCTGTCTGGAATCTGCCGCGACCGTCAGTATGAGGTCGTCTGCGAAGGCCTGGACCTCCACCTCCCCCAGGTCCATGGTGAGGAAATCATCAAACACTATATTCCACAGGAGCGGCCCCAGGACAGATCCCTGAGGGCAGCCTCAGGGATCTGTCCTGGGGATCCCTGAGGGCAGCCTCAGGGATCTGTTTGACAGGTATTTAGTGGCGACTGTTCTAGCCTGATTCCTTTGTATGCTGTAAGTGATGGTTCGGTGGTCAGATGTAGTCCACGCGTTTTGTAAAGTCCAGTGGGTTACGTTTGTATCTATATTTCTGGACGTTAAAGTTATGTCGATCGTTTCTTCCCATAGCATGTTACAATACGTTGGGAGGCAGAACGGCTGGTTTATGTCTGTAAATATTGAATTTGCTAGGAAGTCTTCTAGTTTCCGTCCGTTTGAGGTTCCCCTGCGGTCCGGTTTGGCACTGTGCCAGACAGGTGATCGGCAGTTAACATCTGCTCCAATCAAGATTTTATGTCCTGCCAGGGTTGTCTGTACTGATTGTAGATATGTTGTGGCAAAGTCGATTTCTACTCCAGGCCTACAGTAGAGGGCTATTATGTAGTAGCTGCCTATGGAGCATATTATATGGGCACAGGCTGCCCAGGGCGGGCAAAGTTGTGGTATCTTTGTAACCGTTATCTCTGGATTTCTTACTAGTACTGCTGCCCAGGGGGTGTCTTCGTTGCTTTGAACAATTTTATAATTGAGCGGGTATCCCCTTACTTGTTTCTGATTGGTATACAGTTCTAGGACTATGATAATGTTGGCATTGTCCTCATCTGCTTGGAGTCGTACCTGCTCAACAACCGCTCGAGCTCGGTGGGCGTTTAGTTGGTGTATCTTTAGTACGCCGCAATTGTATTTTTTATGTTGTATTCCCATAATCAATTCTTTGTTGGTAGGTGCCTTTTACCTTGAGGTAAGTGGGACAGTTTGAGTCTCGGATGGAGTGGTTGTGATCCATTCTGAGGCTTTTGCAATTGGTGCAGATGGGTTCCTTAGTTTTGTTGGGGCAGGTCTTAAAATCATGTCCCCTCTCTGAGCAGTGGCCGCAGGTTGGTTCCTTTTGGGCACAGGTGTGAGTGGTGTGGCCATATTTGCAACATCTAAAGCACGTCGGTATGGCCACATGCTCTCTAAAATGGAGGCAGCTCCACTCGACAAAAATCCTGCTTTGGTTTTTTAGGACCTGCCAGGCAGGCGGAGTCATCTCAACTGTCCAGTTATATCCTCCATATGTTTTGGACTGGGTTCTGTATTTTGGGGTCAGCAGTGTAGCCCCTTCATGATTCGGTAGGTGGCTTTTTAGGTTTCTTCTATATATTTCTTCCGTGAGTTGTTGTGGTTGTAGATTTTGGTCCACATTGAAAATAACTATTGATGGGCCTTTCTTTTTTGGGGTCTCTGCCATGAGTCCCAGGGTATTTAGCTTGGGGTTCGTTATTATCCCCGTCGGCTTCCTCCTTGCTTTCCGTCTCAGTTACGAATCCAGGACTTCTTGTTTTCCGGATAGACTTTATCCTAGTGTCTTCGAAGTCCTCTTTGAGATTGTTTATGACTTTTTGCTTTATTTGTTCACTGGAGGGTCTCTCTTCTCAGGTGGGTCTCAGTATGACGATGTTCGGGGTTTTCAATAATACTTTCTTTTGTTGGATTTCCACTTTGTTTTCTCTGCCTCGTTTGGTATATTCCTCAGCGCTTAGGCATATGTGGGGGCGCGCTGTGGCATTTTGTTTGCCCTACATTCCATATAGGTTTGTAGCCGTGTAGATATTCTCTCACTTTCTAAGTATGTACCATGGAGAATTGTCTCCATTTTGTGAAATACTGTCACAGTTTGAGACCTCAGTCCGGAGGAGATCCTGTTAGGGTTCTCTTTGAATATATTTTCAAGGGCCGTTTTTAAAATGAATGTTTTCTCATAGACGGAGCCCTCTGGAAGAGTGTAGTTCAGGGGTGGTTCCTGTAGTTTGTCATCGTTGTTTGTTTCCCTTTGAGATGCTGTGTGGTTGGGCTGCTCTCTAGACTCGGTCTGGGAGCGGGTCACTCGCTTATTTTTTCGCTTGGCTTGAGAGGCCCCTGATCGGGTGACCTCCATATCTTCTGTCTCGTCAATAATGTCGAGGTGGTCACTTTGTGACTGCATCAAGGATTCCATAATTTTTTCTGTTTTCCCTTCCATTTAGCAAATTCCGGATAACCGGAACAGTTCGGTTTATCGGGCGTATGTTGGGATGATCTGGTAGGGCACTGAAAATGCTGTCAGACGATGTCCTCCACAAATCCGTGGTTGAATTTGAAGGCACACAGGTGGTTATTGAAGTTTTGTGCTATCCCCTTCGGTCACTGGGGGGGGGGGGAATTAGCCTAGTGTGAAAATGCTCCCAGAAGAGCAGGATTACTTCTCATAGGGGCTTCCTGGGGTGCCGGAGGCGATAGTGCCATTAGTAATTCCGTGGAATGCATAGGTAAGGAGTTCACAGTCAGCCAGGCAAAGTTTATGGCAAGGGTGGGAGTCACTGAATTCATTGCTTCTGGTTTAATGTACACATAAAGCAGTTAATACACACATAATATAACATATAGCAGTTACCAGCACAGTTTTGTGGAGCAAACTTCCTGCTGAGTTTTAACACGGTTTGGGAACCTCCCCAGTCAAGTGCAAACTACCGACGTGGCCACTGCTTTATATCAGTGCCTCTCTATGGCCTTTCCGCCAGCCACATGGTGACCATTGTAGGTCTGGCAACAAAGGACACAGATAAAAACGCTGGTAGTTTACTAAATTCCCAGTAGAATATAAAAATAGTCTTACCTAGGGAATCCTCCAATTAAGTTCTTTCAGCTTGAACACTTTTTTGAACTATATGCACATTTTAAACTACTAAATTCCATTAAAAATCAGGAGCGCAATAAAACGTGTCCAGACACTAAGGCCGCCATATTGGAAAAAAGTTATCTTGACATAGTGTTAGGGTCAGGCACCACCTGTGATTTCTCACATCTGCGCCATATGTACGCTGTGAAGAAATACAGAACTACTATAAATGCCAGAAAAGTGTTGTCTGTTGTATATGACATATTGCGTTAGGTTCTGTTGGGTGTCCTGGCATTTGGCCGCAGGGCCCCTGGTGGGACCTCACGTTGCCCGCACACACCGCTAGGAGGTAGCCAGGCTGCCCATTATTCTCTGGCTAGTCTTGACATGGTGGCCTAACTAATTAGGTCACTGAGAGCTTAAATTTTTATATATTACCTGGTCTTGGTGCATTATAGCCTTAGTTGCTAATGCGCCAATAAAATCCAAACCAAACGAAACCAATCCAAACCTAGTGGTCCCTTTACCTTGAGCTTCTTAATGCATGTAGAGTAATTGGTGATAATCAGATCAGTTTGCTTTCTCTTATTGCATCTCTAACATGCTGTTGTAAAAAAAAACAGTTATCAACTAAATCCAGAAATTTCTGCTACTGTATGAGTGACTAATTCATATACTAAGGTCCAATTAATATCTTCAAAGTTAAAATCCCCTATTATATGACATTCTGATATCCTGGCCAATTTTATTTGTTTATGTAGTTGCTTGTTTTATTAGTATTTTATTATTAATATTAATGTATAGTGGCATATAGTTTGGCATATATAGTTTGTTTTATTAATATGTAGTGGCAAATGATTCCAGAAAGCAAGCTTATAAAGCATCAGCAAACAAACAAAAAAAAAAAAAAAAACACACACACACACACATAACCTGTCCATCCCCTCCAGTAATTTGTCTACTTCTTCCTTGAATGTATTTAAACTACAACTCCACAATAGATGGAAGCATGGCTTAACAATTTACCACCTGCTGGCTTAGGCAAACGTCTACATATCTATCCTGCAACCATCCTTCCTCAATTTGAATTTATGCCACTCATAAGTGTATTAGTATTAGCAATGGCCACATGGTGCAAGTAAGCCTAGTGCTTATGCTGCTCCAGCTGAAAAATAATAAAATAATAAAATAACAAAAAAATAAAATAAAATAAAACAAAATAATAATAATAAGAGAAAAGGAAATAGACAAGCTGTGTGTTTTCCCCCTCCCTTAGGTAATTATCCAGCTGACCTTTGAATTTCCCCAAACTGCCAGCTTCTACCACCCATGTTGGTAATTTATTCCAGTAATTTATAACTTGCTGGCTAAAATAAAACTTCCTGCAATCCATTCTAAACATCTTCCGCCCATAACTTGAAATTATGGCTCCTTGTTCTAGAATCATAAATGTGAAAATTTTGTCCTCTTTCATTTTGCTTATGCCTCTCAGAGCCTTAAACACATCAATCAAGTCTCCTCTAAGGTGCCTAGTTTCCAAGTTCTGCAACCCACATATTCGAAGTCTTTCCTCATATGGACACCCTTTTGCCGATCTCACCAGGCATCTTACCCATCTTTGGACCCTTTCAAGAAGAACAATGTCTTTCTTTAGGTGCGTTCTCCATACTTGATCAATGCCTACAGATCCTGTTTCCCCATAGAACTATGAACGTGATAAAAGGTAGGAAGCTTGTTTTCCTGTTCTTCTCTATTAGATGAAATTCTAAGATCTAAAGGGTTGGGAGGGGGGGATCCCGTGTCTCCTGGATCCCTTGCCAACCCTTTGCAGCCTACCTCTAAGGGAGTGGCCCTATTATTCCTCCTCTTACGTGGTGCTCCTTTTCCAGCCTCACCATCTGGAAAGGTACTTCATGGTCTTGAGTCTAGTCTGCTGTTCCATTTGGTATAGAGGAAGTGTGCGAAAGTAACCCCTCCCAACCTGAATAATAAAAGAACCTCTTCACAATGCGATCCTTGCCTCAATAATTGATCTATAGGAGTTGACCTTTAACCATCCATCATTAAAGACTTCCATCATTAAAGGCCTTGATCAATGCTTAGATATGGTTAGTTACATTAAATTGAATATTGTTGGCTCTGGTATTACTACTCCTAGATGCTAGTAGACCTAGATGCTTAGGAAACAGTCCTCAAGTTCAACATGAAAGTTCTACTACGTTGACTAGAAGACAACGAAGAAAGAAGGAATATGCTGAAATGCAGCGTTTATATTATTGAAACTGGAAACCATGTGCCAATAATGTTCTCGATCATGTGAATGTTTCTGGAGATGTAATATTTCCTAATGACTTTTTGACATTCTAAAGTGATAATGACAAACGATTTTCTCTTCAATCTATAGAGTGCTCTTTCCAAGTGATAAAGTTTCTGTTTTTTTCTAGTGACTTTTTCTGTTTCATTCACTACAAGTGGGTCTTTACTTAAAGCATTAAAGTAGGAACTTGGAAAAGAAATCTACCTTTCTTTATTTAGTGTGCATGTGTATATATATATATATATTAATTACTAACAAACTCTAACTTCTACAACTGCTTGGTCACTGGTGGCACTGCTCCTGCCTCCACATGGTGCGGCCGGTAACCTGGAAGAAGGAAGTAACTCAGCTTGGGCTAAAAGGAGCAACAATGGACTTAAATAATTTTCTACCTTTAGAGCAATCAAGCTCAAGGTTAGACATACTCAATGAAAATGATGCCAATCAACTCAAAAGGCTTTGAAGAGAAGAAAAATGCCCTAGCCCTAATGAACTTTCTGGTGATACACACCGTCATCTTAGCCTGTGGGCAAGTTATCACCATTTATGATCCAAAATATTTGGAATCTATTGCATTAACACAAAAAATGGTGAAGAGATTACAATCCAGAGACCACCTCCAAACCTTCTGAGTGGCTATTAAATACAAAGACATTTGGTGGGCTGCCAGTATCTGCTACATAATACTTTAAATTCATTGAAAGGCATCATCACAGAATGCAAGCTACTTGCATTGTCTGAGGAGGAACTAGTTCGGGAACTTAGTAACCAAAATGTAATAGGTGCGAAACGTATAATGATCAAAAAAAGATGGAAATTTGGTTCCAACTCAATCCATAATTTTAACATTCCTGACTTACTATCCACTGTAAATGCTGGCTATTTAAACTGCTGAATTCGGCCATACGTCCCGAATCCTCTTGGCTGTTTTAAATGCCAGAAATATGGCCACTCTCAGCAGGCATGCAGAGCTGATGCCATCTGTCCTATATGTGGGTCTAAGGATCTTACACAAACAGATTGCTCAGCCTCAACTCTCATGTGTCCCAATTGCAGAGAGAGCCACCCTGCTTTTCCCTGTACATCATATAATTGGAGCCATCCTCCAATTATATGATGTACAGATGAGATAGGAATTGAGAGTCTCTTGCACGTGGAGCAGTAGCCATTCTAGTTAATTCTAATGTGCTATCCAAGCTGATCCAGTTATGAATCAATCTAGAAGCTGTGGCTTCTTGTATTGCAGTTGGTACTTCAGTCACCCTTGTTTCCCTTTATATTCCACCATCTCTACCTCTTCCCCATTCAGAACCCGGCAATCTGTTACCCAACTCCCAGCTCCAATTTGTCTTCTCGTTGAGTTTAATGGACACCATCCTTTTTGGGGGTCTACTACAATGGACAGAAGAGGCAAATTGATTGAGAAATTTATGAATAATAATTATCTTTTTACTAAACTTACTAAACTCTGGATCTCCTACTTACATCCACCTGCCTACAGGATCTACTTCTGCAGTTGACTTATCAATTTTCTCTCTATCCATCTATCCTTTCATGGCATGGTTGGTATTATCCAATCCCTTTAATAGTGACTGCTTTCCAATTATTTGCACAATACATACAGCGTTAACTCAAAATCGTGATCAATGATTCAATTGGAATTTTATCTTTAACAAGGCGAACTAAGATGGCTATTCTGCCCAAATGCTTTTGGATAGAATTTATGCTCAACAGAAACGTATTGATGATTTAACTACTTACATCACCAATCAGATTCTGACTGCGGCAAATGCTTTTATTCCAAAATCCAATCCATATTGCACTCACCAAATTCAATGATGGAATGCAAAGTGTTCTTATGCCAAACAAGAGAAAACCATGCATGGAATATTTCCGGAAGTGTCCTACTACCGGTAATTTACTTGCTTATAAAAGGCTTAAAGCAACAGCACGGCAAATTAGAAGGAAAGCAAAATGTGATTCGTGGATTATTTTTGCAGCATCAACCATCACAAAAGACACCGATGCACGGATCATCTGGAGAAGGATACAGGTGCTAAATCACAAATTTGTTCAGCTGCCCTCTCCGATACTTCACCTGAAAGGGAAAGACATGTCTACTCCTGAAGAAGTTGCAATGCACCAGTAGAATCTTTTGCCACCATCTCTGCTTCTGCCTCCTATGCACCCTCCTTCCAGAGCATTAAACATGGTGCAGAACGGTATAAAATTACCTTCTGAACACACCACTCCTTTCTGTACAACCAACTCTTTACATTAATAGAACTGAAATAATCATTAAATAGATTTCCCAACAGTGCCTCAGATGCAGATGGTGTTCATTACATTATGCTGAAGGTGCCTCCGTAGCCAGGTGGGTAGGAGCAGCAGTGAGTAGTACATGCTTCTTGATTAGAACGGGGTTCGAGCCCATGAGCCACCAAATATGGAGGATGCGGAAAGGTCAGGGAATGACCACTGCATATCCCCGGAGCAATATGGCCTTAGTTGCTAATGCTCCTAAAAACCAAATAACAACAACAACATTATGCTGAAGGTGCCTCCGTAGCCAGGTGGGAAGGAGCAGGAGTGTGTAACACACGCTTTTTGATTAGACCGGGGTTCGATTCCGTTACCACCAAATACGGAGGATGTGGAAAGGTCAGTAAATGACCACCACATATTCCCAGAGCAATATGGCCTTAGTTGCTAATGCTCCTAAAAACCAAATAACAAACATTATGCTGAAGCATTTACATGAAGGGGACTTGTGCACCCTGTTGATTTTCAACAATTGGATCTTCTCTGAAAATGCCTATCCTTCTTCCTGGCGCTTTTCGTTCATTATCACCATACTAAAACCCGGCAAATATCCTTCCCTGGTTCAAAATTATAGGCCAATATCTCTTACGAGCTGCGTAGGAAAAATTTTCAAAAGGATGGTTCATACAAGGCTCACTTACATCCTGGAGTCACAGAATCTTCTTCCAGACCATCAGTGTGGATTTCGGAAGAACAGATCAATGCTAGACGTGCTTATCAAAGCTGAATCTCATATTCATAATGCCTTTGTCATGAAACAACATCTAGTCATGGTCAACTTAGATCTTGAAAAGGCATTCGACACTATATGGCATCATGGTATTATAATTGATCTTTACCGTCCAGGTCTAAGGGGACAGTTGCCTGAAATAATTCGAAATTTCTTGCTGCTTCGGTATTTTCAGGTCCATTTTAAAAACATACTTTCTACATTTCACATTCAAGAGGAAGACATACCACAGGGTTCAATTTTTAGTCCAACGCTATTTGCAATTCGAGTTAGCAATATGACACGGGACATTCCAAAAACAGTTAAAACTTACATGTATGCAGACAACCTTACCATTTCCTGTTAATCTAAATGTATGAACACCATAGAAAGGCAGCTCCAACTATCTATAAACAAAATAGAATCCTGGACTTCGTGGAATGGTTATCGACTGTCAAAAAACAAATGCATTACCACTCACTTCCGCAAGCTACGTGCTCTACATCCTGATCCCGAAAATAAGCAAAACTCCAATCCCATTTGCTAATGCTGTTAAATTTCTTGGACTGATATTTTGGACAGCAAGCTAAACTTCCAAGCTCACATCACTCGTTTAAGAACCAATTGTCTAAAATATTTGAATTATATAATATCGGTGTAGGTACACCATAGTTAATCCATAAATTTGAACTATGTATGTAGTGTAAAAGGCATCGTTTTAATAGTATCTCATATTGTGAGTGCCTTCACAACAAGATAGCTGGTATTGCACTACTTCAAATAAATAACGCTTCTCTACTAGAGAAGACTACTGTTATTTATTTTCAGAGGATACTACCACCCAAATGAATAACAGTAGTCTTCTCTACTAGAGAAGTGTTATTTATTTGAAGTAGTGCAATACCAGCTATCTTGTTGTGAAGGCACCCACAATATGAGATACAATTAAAACAATGCCTTTTACACTACACTACATACATAGTTCAAATTTATGGGTTAACTATGGTGTATCTACACCGATATTATATAGTTGATTACCAAAACCCATAAGGATTATGCCTTGTGCATTTCGTTTTCAAAAATATTTGAATATACTTCAGTCAGTCTCATCCATGTCATGGGGAGCTGAAGTTTTGCAAATTACAGTGTCTGGGTACTAGGCACCTGTGAGGTGATCTGATTGAAGTGTATAAGACCTTAAATGGTTTTAGCATGCTCATTGCTGATGAGGTTCTTCCTCTTGCCCAGATTAATCGCCTGAGGGGTCATTAGCGTTAGTAGAGGCATACAATGCAAGAAAGCAAGCTTATGCAGCATCAAAAAAAACCCCTCCATTCGTTCCAAATGCCTGTCCAGCTTGGCCTTAAATTTATTTAGGCTATCAACTTCCACAACAAAAGATGGAAGTCTGTTCCACCAATCAACTACCCACTGGCTGAAGGCAAATTTCTGCACATCTATTCTACAACTGTCTTTCATCAGTTTTGTATATGTGCTCCCTCACATTCTTAATCTGAGCAAGTGGAAGAATTCCATTAGCATTCAGCTTGCTCAACCCATTCAAGGCTTTATACACCTCAATATTGGCGCCTCCGTAGCCAGGTGGGAAGGAGCAGCAGTGCATAGCATACGCTTCTTGATTAGACCGGGGTTCGAGCCCGTCACCACCAAATACAGAGGATGTAGAAAGGTCAGAGAATGATCACCGCATATCCCGGAACAATATGGCCTTGTTGCTAATGCTCCTAAAAACCAAATAACCAACTAACCAACACCTCAATCAGATCACCTCACAGGTGCCTACTTTCCAGGTGCTGCAATTTGCAGAACTTAAGCCTTTCTTCAAATTGAGGAAAGACAGTTGTAGTAGTAGTGACATGTGATGCAAGAAAGCATGTGTATGAGCTTATGTAGCATCAGCCAAAAAAAAAAAATCACACCATTCCCTCCAAATGTCTGTCCAGTTCCTCCTTAAATTTATTCAACCTATCAACTTCCACAACGACAGATGGAAGTTTGTTCCAGCAATTAACCACCCGCTGGCTAAAGGCAAATTTCCGCACATCTATTCTACATCTGTCTTTTCTTTTGAATTTATGCCCCCTAAGGTTCGTAATCTGAACAAGTCGAAGGATTCCATCAGAATTCAGTGTGCTCAACCCATTCAAGGCCTTATACACCTCAATCAGATCACTGTGCAGGTGCCTAGTCTCCAGCCAGTGCAATAGAATAGTTGTGCTGAAATTTGCCTTTAGTTAGCAGGTGATTGATTGCTAGAACAACCTTCCATCTGTCATAGAAGTTGACAGTTGAAATAAATTCAAGGAAGAACTAGACAAACATTTGGAGTGAATGGATGGGTGAAATGGAAGACTTTTTTTTTTTGGCTGACACTGTTTAAGCTTGCTTTCTTGCATCATATGCCTCTGCTAATGCTTCTAATGGCAATGTTTAATTCAGAGTTTAACTCAACTGGGGTGCTGCAACAACATTCCAGGGGTGCCATGTTATTTGGATTTAAGTCACTAAAACTTATTATTATTATTTTTTTTATTTATATGTTTATTTCATTTTAAAACGGCATACAGTATCTTTTTAATTTTGTGGTGATCTATAATTGATGTTTACTTAGTACCTCTATATAAAGATTAAAATTATTATATACTGTATATATATAATTTGTATTATGAAATGTAATTTTTATAATTATATTAATGTAATAACTATCATATAACATGTAGTTTTTAATATTATATATATATATACAGTTAACCCCCGCTATTCGCGGTATCTGTATTCGCGGTTTCGCGTATTCGCGATCGCCGATTTAATATAAAATGAAACCTAAAAAAGTGAATTTTAAAGTGCCGTGAATATTTTCCGCCATAAAAAAAAAAAAACATGAGCGTGGCTAAAATTATCTTTCCCGGTCAAAACAGCGCTCAGTGGGTTGGGGGGAGAGGGGTGACAAAATCGCGAGCGTGGATGTTTCTCGCTAATCCTTGTTCAATATGTGTTATGCGCTTGTTATGGAAGGTTTTGTTGTTTGCTTTTAATTTATATGCTTATAAATTGAATAAATTTATCAATTTATAAATTGATATGCTTACAAAAGTGATAAATCTACCGTTTTGCAGTGTAAAACAGACTTTTTCGAGTGTGTTAACGGAAGAAAGTGACTTTATTGTGGACAAGTTCTTTCTAACCCCTACAAAAATATGACTACGAATAACAAGAGAAATGTGAAAATATCAAAGAAGGTGA
Organism: Mastigoproctus giganteus; assembly: GCF_048544385.1. Lineage (NCBI taxonomy): Eukaryota > Metazoa > Arthropoda > Arachnida > Uropygi > Thelyphonidae > Mastigoproctus > Mastigoproctus giganteus. The sequence continues at coordinate 176,985,592 of NC_143579.1, read as the reverse complement.
TGACATTAGCGAATAAAATTGAGTTATTAGATAAAATTTCTAATGGTGAAAGTGTCTCCTCAGTGGCAAAACATTATAAAAACAATGAGTCAACGGTACGATCAATCAAGAAATCAGAAGAAAAAATCCGCCGTAGTGTCTGTGAAAACGCGCTAATTGCTTCAAAAATTTGCTCTGTAACTCGTGATGTTAAATTAGAAAAAATGGAAAAAGCTTTAAATCTGTGGATAGAAGACCGAACTCAAAATAAAATTCCGTTAAATTCACTCATCATTCGTGAAAACGCAAAACTCCTTATCAACGCTTTAGCGAAACGGGTGATAGCACTGGCGGGATAGGTTTTTTAGCTAGCAAAGACGCTGGTTTGAAAGATTTGTTTGAAATTTCTAATAAATATTACATTTAATATTAAATTGTTTCTTATTTTCATTTCGATGCCATATGCTTGCATTTCACTATGTACTGTCTATGTACATAGTCATATTATGAAGGTACATATAATACATAGACAAAATTTTAGACTAGTTTTTCTTATATACTTTGGAACGGAACCCCTTTATTACTATGGGAGCCATAACTCAGTATTCGCGTTTTCGGTATTCGCGGCATTTCTCAGGAACGTAACCCCCGCGAATAGCGGGGGTTTACTGTATATATATATATATATATATATACAGAGAAAGAATCAGATCTAACAGGCAGAAAATTGAATAGGGGTGCCCAAAATAAAATAAATTACTTAGGGGTGCTGTTATTAAAAAAAACGGTTGAAAACCACTGGTTTAACTTGCAATTAAACTTCATACCGTAGTATTAGTAGCAGTAGTGGAAAATTATGGAAGAATGCAAGCTTTTACAGCATTATCAGAATTGGGGGAAAAAAAAAAAAACTCTGTTCCCATATCACTGTCAATCCCATCCTAGTAGTTTGTCCAGTTTTTCCCATAATTATTGTAACTTCCCATTTGTGCAAAACCAGATAGAAGTTTCCAACAGTCCACTATGTGCTGACTGAATGAAAATGCCCACCCATCTACGTTGAAACAAAATTTCCTTGATTTGAATTTATGCCTCACATATGTGTAGTCTGAGCTAGGCGAAGGATACCATCAGCATTGAGTTTATTCAATCCATTCAAAGCCTTAAACACCTCATTCAGATATTCTCACAGGTGTCTCATTCCTGGATGCTGTGCTTTGCAGACCTGAAACCTTTTATGGTATTTACCAAATTAATGTATAAGTGGAATTAGGTAAGTTAGACCACTTATAGATTTAGTAAACATGAAAACCGTTAGAAACCTACTGTGTATCTATTATTACAGAAATAGAGGACCCACAAATTGTTGCTTTTCCATTCAGCCTTGCAATTTCTCAATTGAAAAAGTCATTAAGATTTGAATTATGCAACAAATATGTTTTATTTATATAGGTTTTTTTTTTATATATATATATATATATTTTTTTTTTTTTTTTTTTGATGGACTTGAATTTCTGTATATTGTAAATTCCAGAAATATATGTGAAGGAAGGTTGTTCCAGAAAACAGATGCTGAAGGGATAAATGAGGAAAAAGAAAAGTTAGTTTCATTAAATTAAAGTTGAACAATAAATAGATGCTGACTCATTGCACATATGTTTAGACTGGTTTGGAAGAGAAAGGAAGAGAATTGCAGGGCCAATTTGGAAGAACAGGGCCCATGGAAGTATCTATGGGGAAAAAAATATACATGCAGCAGAAATAGTACATCTATGAGATAGAAAGTGGAGAGACTCTGTAAGAGACTGGTCATTAATTAACCTGAGTGACCCCTTTTGAATGGAGTCTAGAAGCTTGAGAGAGGTTTGGGAGCAGTGCCTCAGATCAGGGAACAATATTCCATGGCAGGGCAGATTTGAGATTTGTACAGTTTGAGTAGTTGCTTAGAAAAATAATAATGCTGAGAGCAAAAGAGAATATCCAGTTTTTTAGATGCAGAGGAAGCAATATTTGTGATGTGCTTATGCCAAAAGAGAGATTAGAAGTCAAGTCAGTCGGTAACAGAAATATCTGATCTTGTCTAGAAATCTGTCATTGAAGATAAGGAGCAGTGGACTCCATTTTTCAAGATATAAGAGAGAACTGAGTTTTAGAAAGATTGAAATTAGGCAATCTTTTCCCCCTTTGGAGAATTACTTGGAGGCCGGCATTTAAGAAGTTGGTGCTGGATGTTCAAAAAGGAGAGGCTGTTTGTATGGGGCATGGTTAATCAAACTGGTAGGTGGAATGAATGTGCTATCTTCAGCAAAACTGTGGATATGATTTCCAGTTAGTGGAAGATGGTCATTAATATATAAAAGGAAAAGAACTGAACTTTGGAAACATCAGTATTTGTGGAGAAGTTAGAAGATGGAGAGCAGAAAGTAGTTAGAGAAAAAAAGTCAGCAATTCATAAGGTGGAAGCTTGTTAAGACGACTTCATGCCAGACATGATCAAAAGCCTTAGAAATGCCAAGAGCAACTGCTTGATTTTCATTTCATCAAACTTTTCCATTGAATTTTTCCATAGATGGTTAACATAACCCAATACAACACCAGTGAATCAGTGCTCACCAAATCCATATTGGCGATCATTGATCAGTTGGAAGGTTTCAGGATAATTTAGGAGTCAGCAATAATATATTTCTCCATTACTTTGGAATATTTAGAGATAGGTGCAATATGGACAAATTTCCAAGCAAAATTAAAAATGTCAGTGAAATAAGGAAATGTGAAAAGGCAATATAGAACTGTAGTAAAAATAGCACAGGTTTTGAGAACAAGTTGAAAAATGCTATCAGCACCTGGTACTTTCTTGGTATCAAGATTGAGATTGCTCAATATTTTGCTGATATCCATTTGACAAAAGGCCCCGGGAGGCATTGAGTGAAGTGTACTAGAAATGGTAGGAGTTATTTTGCTAAGATCATTGATACAAGAGTTAGAAGAAAAATAGGTTGCTAGTCAGTTGGCTTTATCTTTAGCTTAGAAGGTAATAGAACCGTCAGGTTTTGTCAGAGTGCAGATGAGCAAAATTTACAGCCAGTAGATTTGATAAGAAACTAGAATATGCAACTGCTGTTAGGACAAGAAGCAAGTTTTCTACACTAAGCCCATTCAAAATCTAGTTTGGACTATTAATAAGTTTGATAATTTGAGCTTTAATTTAGGCAGAAAATGGAACTGGAGATTTGGATGCAATCTAATTATGCTATGTACATTCTGATATTGAACAGCCTTAGTGTATTTATTGGAAACCATGGTTTAGATAAAGGACAAGCTTTTAAGGTGGCGTGTGAAGGATTTTCATCCCAGCAAGAATACTTTTATTGACCTCTGATATTGAGCAGACATTGACATTATAAGATTTAAAACAGTAACCCAGCATAGCAAAAGAAGAATAGAGATCTTGCAGATCACCCCATTTTGCATTCTTTAATACCAAACAACATGGGACATGAT